>NC_052113.1:4312135-4386299 GCF_012273895.1 Zerene cesonia | reverse complement strand
GCGATAAATCGATCTAGCTAGGAATCTTTTTTAGAAAATTTCATATTCGTGTTTTATTCGTGTTTTTTTTCCTGACATCTATTGGTGAATAATATTTTTGAAATACTATTTTGCTTCGTAGATAGCTGGACAACTGAAATAACATAAGGCACTTTTTATAGCGATATTCCTAGGGGATACGGACTTACGCGGTTTCAACCGCGGGTCACAGCTAGTAGTTTATTAAATGTGGATATTATAACCTATTATAATATCCACATTATTATCACAACTTATAATATTTACTCAGGTTTTTAATTAATGGCCTGTTTATAAGCGTCATGCAAAATTAAATACGTTTCTTTAAAAACAATACAATCTAACTCTATAATGTTTAAAGCCTGACATAAGTGGATCACATTGTTAACTTTTATTTCAATTATATTTACGTAATATTCTGTAGCAGTGTATAAACGTGTAATGTACCTACCTGCCACCAGTAAGTACCTTTCTTTAACAAAACAATAATTATATAACCATCAAATTAGCTTATCGGTCTTCAGATCCTGTAAACAGGTTTAATGTTTGAAAAATAATTGTTAGCCTGATAATAATCATATTTAATGCGGACGAAGTTGAAAGTGTTGCCAAATATTTCCGGCGCTAGTACATTTCATAGAACAATACATGAACAACCAATCTTTCTCGTACTCAACTGAAGAGGGCTATAACGAGCAGACACGGAAATGAGGTATTATCTTACTCAAACAAGGATTTCCCGTAAATAACATGCTATGAGTGTTTGTAAAGACGTTTAAGTATGTTTTTGATATTCTTCTATTTAATGCTTCGAAATTATGTTGATAATTTGATTAAAATATATGGACTGTTCAGAACCTATGGATAGTTAATTTTAGTATAGTTGTTTAAAATATGTATTATTTGAAAAGGGATGTTTAGATAGAAAATATTTTATTTATTATAGAAACAAAGCAAACTAATAATTAACATAAAAAAAACAGTAAATACACAAAATACTATTCCACTGAGTTGCCAGAACCACTCTACGTAAATTATACATACGACAGTTTGTAATAATGTCGATGTTTGTTAGTTACTATTTCATGTATAACAGCTGATCGTATCTGTGTGAAATTGTCTACGGAAATTGTCTATACACTGGAATAGCACATTGGCTTCTAATCCAGGTGACACGGGAGTGAAGCCGAGGGCTGCAGCTAGTGTAGCATAAATGTCAGTGGCGTGAGACCCTGATATTGATATTCTTCAAACAGTGTGGAAAAAGGAATGAAAGCAAAGTATTTTTTTTTTGTTTTCGTATCCATTCTATACTGTTTATAATATATTATATAAATTAAATAAAAATACTAGTAGCCGAATTAAAAATAATTTGTGATTTAGATATACTTATAAAAAAAATATTTTTACCACATTTTAAATAAACGAACTATCCGTATAACGAAAGTGTATCCTTACGTCACATAAAATCAAGTTACTAATTTCTCTCATGAAGTGAACCTTTTGGAAAAAAGGAATTTAGTTAGATGCTTTTACAGAGCAATAAAAAGCTACCTAAATTACGGGTCGTTAAATATTTATCGAGAGTGATACATGAACATCCACGTAATAAATTTTTGCAAGAACTAAATGGTGTCATAATAATGTGTTCTGTATACGCTATGAGGTCACTTGAGTTTTATTAACTGCCGTTCATAGTTATTGATATTTTGTCATCTTTCCGGTGCTCAGCAAGACATACAATAAAATCGTCAATAAAGCAAACAAGGAGTTTGTATAAGTTATCAACCTGGAAGGAATTGAAAATCTGTTGCTGGCTCAGGACTCATCAATTTATTTCAGAATGTCAGCTGATTAAATGTATCAATATTGCATAAACGATAAAATACGTCCACGAAGTTGGTTGGTGAAGTACTTGTTTTTAATAATACGAGTATAAATACAATTACATACAATTAGACCCGAAAATAACATGTTACACATGTTAACATGTTCATTGTGTACCTTAAAATGTTAATGGATTCTGTTTTACATTATGATAACATCTTAATATAAGCTGTTTTATGCCATCGAATTTGATAATGTACTCATATATGACATAAACTAATGTATGACTTAAAGTCGCTGCTATCTTGAAGAATATATCCGCAACTGAAATTAACTTTTTACTTTTTATCTAGTATAAAAATATACTTAGTAGATAAAAATAAAAAAAACTTGCCACTGCTGAATTAAGACTTAATTTTATTCATTTAACATTATACGGAATGATAAATAACAGTCTTCTATCTGTGTGTAGTAACTGCGACATTTTCTATTTCTCGATCCCCTAAGACTTAAATAAAGTGGATAGATTAAATTATAATCTCCCGTTAGACGGATCTCTCCGAGCTGGGAGAATCTTATTACCTTCAAGGTATTTCTATCGGTCTCATCGATGCTTTGTCTGCACTCATTTATTACACTGGGAACGATGCTATTCACTTATAGATAAAACGATTTTTTTGTAACGTTCATAGTCTTACCTGACTTATAGTATGACGGAAGATCTAGTTGTAGAAGGAAAAATGAAGGTTATATGAAACGGTAGCTATTTGGAGGTACTTTATAAACATTAAGCGTTATGGAAAACGTTTAGAAAATGCATGTTTACGGTACATGATAAGTTTTTTTTTAATAGGCATATTTTAAAGTTTTAGCAACATTGAGTTAATTGGTCCATTACGTAATTGTTTTGAATTGATTTAGTCCATATTAAATACTGATCAATTAATGTACTATTTATGCAAATCATCGATGTCTACTTTGCTGTGAAACGATGTACTATCTAAAAGTTTAATTAAAGAGTTCAAGTCCGGTTAAAAAGCGTGGTCGGCCCGAGGAGCTTATTAATTTTGATTTCATTATTCATAATCTATTTTAGGTGGTAGTCTTCATTTATTCCGAGACCGTATTTGAAGCCCTATTGAGATTATTTGAAAGGCTTAAATACGAGTATCAGTGTGATTAATTAACTTTGTGCCACAAATTATTATTGACGAGTTTAGGCGTTCCGCAGATTGAATATAATATTACGAATTTTACTAACCACCTAGAAGCGTGACAAAGAAAGAGGTTTTACCTAGCATAAGAAAGTCAAGACGAGCGAAGACTTTTTGTATGTTTTTTCGACAGAGTAGTTTCTCTTTTTTTTAAAAAACATCTAGGTTAAGATTTCTCTTTCGTTATTCTTTCGAGTTACTTATCATGTTAATTAGATATCTTTTGGTTTAGCGACTCGATAGTCAGAAAAATATAATAATATCTAGGATTTCTTTTGAATTTATATAATGTAAAATTTCAATAATTGTGATAGATTTGAGCGTATATAATTTAGTAAAAATAACGTGATGTTTCATAAAATGATTCAATTTAAACTTATACTGTTAACTTTTGCCATAAATAACCAAGTTTTATCAACACTTGTTATGTATTCAGTTTTGTCTAACAATGAATGGCCATTTTGGAGGCGTAATAAATATACTTTCGTTTATTATTCATGTGATATAACGTACAAAGTTTCCAAAGTAAATATTGTACTGTTTTGCGCAAATAAGGGCGCTACACCATACGCTTATTTGAAAATTTTGCTATGTTAAATATAACTGTGTGTTTCTAGTTCTTTAGTCTTTGTATGTGACATGCATAATGTATAGTGCAAATGCCTGTGTAGATGTGTGTCTTATTGATTTTTAGATAGAAATACTCATAGAACAGATAAAAGAGGTTTGAAAGGAAAGAGATCGTAATAAATTGTATTAGAGCGCCTGTCGCTGCTTTTCTCCTGCTATATTCTTGACATGCACTCAGACATCCGCAGAAGCAGTGCTTCGGCACTCGCGACTGCAAGGAACGCACTATATTGCGCGATCGCTGGCTTAGTACAAAATGGTGCTTAGGCATTGCAAGCAATGCATAATTTTATATCTGTTTGGTGTGTCGTTTCTGTCGTCAAACAGGCTGACAGATTAGCGTTTTAATATGACCAGCACCCTTACTCCGCCCCATAAGGTTCTTCTAATCGTTTAACAGTTCTGTAGGAATATCTTACGTTTAATGATAAAAATCATCCGTAGTGGACATATTTATAAATCTTTTGTAGTATGTACCTCACAGATACCTATCGTTGATTTATTTTTATATAATAGTCTTGTATTTCGCAGCGATTTTTACTTTTTAGCTCTGAATTCATTTAAGGAAAATGTGGACTTCGACATAGTCTTCAAAGTCAGTTAGTACTTATTTTGCATTAAAAAAGTGTGACATGTGTGTGTGTTTGTGTGTATATATATATATATAGTCATGCAGATATGTTGTACAATTCTCCCTCTTATTACTCGTAGGTTTATTCTGGGAGGCGATAGAACCGATACAAACAAAGCGAAGATGTGTCAATATTTATTTATAAGATGAAGTTATTAAATTTTCAAAATCTCCGAAAAATTGATGTAATAACAGCTTTGAAAGGCAAAGACAAAAGTTCGCAGGACTTCCAATTTTAAGGCAATGTAACAATGGTTACTTTTGTTTGAATGGGTTCGGTTTATGTCAGGAGACGAATAACGAAGTCAGGTGCAAACAAGTTTTATTCACTAAGCTGTATAAAGAGGCTTAGTCACGAACTTTGCGTATTAATCAGTGTTAAACGTTAAAATATTAAAGAATGAAGTCGTTTTTTCAATGTGGTTGAGTATGGAACTTAATTAGTAACAAAAATATTGTTAATTTACGTTTTACGTTGTATGTACATCGTTACATTATAATTATATGCAAGAATTTCGCTTCCGAAAGTATCAAATCCTGAAAATGGCACCCTTTTCCTACTAGTATTAATAATACCATTTGCCGATTGTTCCATTACAATCGATTTAGTAGTTTTTGCGTGAATGCAATGCAATGCTAATATTAAAGGGGTCAACCGAGCTGGTGGTCCGCCTCGTGGTAAGCGAACACCACTGCCCATTAACTTTTGCAGATGTATGTTTATGTATCTCTTGCTAAAGGAAAGGAAAGGATTGACAATGGGTATAAAGGGACTAGGAAGGATGAGGAAAAGGATACGAGCATTTAGCTATTTAGGTATGGCATATATTTTGAAAAATTTTCTCCATTGAGCTAGCTAGCCACTGTTTGTGTGAATATTATTCGTTTTCTACTATAATCTTCAATAACTAGCCTAACACGCTACAGCTGAAGAATTTTCATATCGTACCCTAATCGATTTATCGTCTGAGCTTGTCTTTCTAGGCCATAGACATTATATATTTTTTTTTAAATTGATAGGATTTGGTTGAATATTAAGAGCATAAAATAATGGATGCGGATGTATTTATTGTGTATTATTTTACAATAAGTAAATGTGTATATATATAAATATCTCCGTGTACCTAGAATTTACAATATGTGTAAATGAGTTAAGAGAAAGTAGGAATTTATTGTAAATAAAAGTTCAAATCAAAATGAACCCCTGCATTATATTGCATATTATATTATGCAATAAAGGTAGACTCTGAAATCTTCAATTCTTTTTTATTCCTCTTTTTAGTCACGTACTTTTTTCTAATTTGATAAATAAAACGCTTTGCGTCGTGTGAATGTTATAATAATGTACAACACACCTTTACTTTATAAATCTTAAATTAGGAGACTTCACACTTTTCGTGTTATAAATGAGGGTAGTTTTAGAATAACCCACAGGCGGTCTCGCGTGCGAATTGGCCTGAAAAATGTAAAACGCGCCCGAAATGTAAATGTGGCCCTTTGTGTAGGTTTTATGACCGGTATAGCCGTTTCGTGTATTAAGCTTTTACATAAAATAAAACCCCTTTAAAATTGTAGACAAAGAGTTGTATGCCTTTTGTAGCTGTACTCGGCTCTGTGACTTCAAGCCTGATTGTGAATTTTTATTTAAAAAAATAAAGGCAAGGAATTCATATAATGCATGATTTCGCATTTATAATATTAGTAGGATATTAGGATAATAATATTAATAGGATTGTTTAAAGCAATCCTGAAATAGAACTGTCGATACGTTTCGTGCCTTACAAAGTATGTTTAATACCTACGTGTATTATAAGGTTATACCTTGTATGACAAATAATTGTAAGAAATTTGAACTGCCGTATATTATAACCACGAGTACCAAATTACATTTCTAAAAGCTTTTCCATATTAAATATCATTTTGCTACTCGGTATTTGAAGAAAGCGCTACAAAAATAACAAATAAAGGCTTTGAGATCTTCATCTTCGATATTTTCATCCAAAAATAATATGTAATTAATATTATAATTGTCTCTTGGACTAAAGCGTCCACTCGACGTTTTATTGGGTTTCGGGATTTCATATAAATAAGGAGTAGAATACGAGCCCTTGTTCGGTGTTAACTTTCCAACTCTTTTCTAAGCTTTAAATGCTTGTTATTCACGTTTTATATAATATTGCAAATCTTTTATTTCTTACTGTTAAACGGAAGGGGCTATGATATTTTATTTTTCCAACAGGGTACAGGTCTAACTTAGGGTCTAGGTACCATAATCATATCCTACTATCCTACTAATATTATAAGTGCGAAAGTTTGTAATGATGTGTGTGTGTTTGTTGCTCTTTCACGCAAAAACTTCTCAACCGATTACAATGAAATTTGGTACGTACACAGCTGGACAACTGGAATAACATATAGGCAACTTTTTATCCCGATATTCCTACGGGATACGGACTTACGAGGATGAAACCGCAGGGCACAGCAAGTTTATAATTATCAAAAAACTCAACATGTATTTTTAAAATACATTTACGTATATGTATTGTTTACGTACAAATATACTGAAGGCTATCAAACGTTCTTCATAAAATTTAGATGAGATTCAAAAATGATTATAACTATAAAAACACTAGAAAAGCTACTTTAAGGAGATGCTACACTAAGCTTTTTATTGTAGCATCAGGAAAATGAATGAAAGTTAGAGTTCTTTAAGATTATGTATACTTATAAAATTTCAACAATTGGTACTTTGTTTTACACGTTTTGTGTTAATTTGGTCTTATTAAAATTGAGAGATCGCAACTACTTATAAATTTATGACAATTTTTTACCATAGACACTCCTTATGTATATGTTAAACTATATCATACACAAAGACGGCAACTGTAAAATAAATCTTCTGTTTTTGCCACGAATGTATAAAGTGTGCAAATGAAAATTATCTGGCTCTAATGGGGCGTCGTTTGAAACTTTGTTCTGTGAAAGGCAAACAAAAATATGTCTTTTGGTACAATAATACAGAATATTTTAATTCGGCATGTCTCCAATACTTGAAAACAGGCATTTGCGGCATATTTTCCTCAATGCGACTTACGTTTTGGCATCAGAGCTTTATATTTTTTAAGGATATTTCGTTAGATTGCACTATGCAGAAACAAAGTTCATCAAAGCATTTATTGGGCTTGAAAACTTGGAAATTTGGAAATTTTGTTCCAACTCTTAAACTGTCAAAATGACATTTCACGCAAAACAATTCTTTTAAGTGTGTAATGTTAGGAAAGGTGCCGTTATATATTTATTTTATGAGATCTTTTGGATAGATATTAGAAAAGTATTTTAGGATCATTTTAGCTTATTTATCGCTGCCAATAACCAATGGTAGGTAATTAATTCAACGTGGAGTGAAACCTGAAGAATTATTTGCTATGAACTATGTATTTTTTCTGATTTATCTTTGGATATTAGTGTTCGTAAGCAATTAATGTAAGTCTTGACAATTTTGCTATTATGAGTACTTCTAAGTTTAATAACTACTTCCCACAACCTCCAAATGCAAGCTTAAAAAATAATAAAAACCTAGTTCAGTCGCTGTTGCAAATCTCCGTACATTTTAGTGGATTTATGATATACGCTGATGTTATTTCAGTAACTAGTCAAAAGTTTTTCCAGCCACGTGTGAGTGGATTTGTCGAGATATATGAATATGTTTTACCAGTTTAAATTTTTATTTATTTAATTCGAGAGCAAGTACATTTTCGAATTTTGTTCACTTCAAATATTAAAATGCAATCTGTACTTTTATCATTTTGTTGAAGTAAGTGCCTGCTTTTTATAAATGAGGTTTATTTGATATTAAGTTATTACCACAAATATATTATTATAATCATATTTACATTACTGAAAATTTATATAAAAAAGCAGTGGTGGCTCAATGGGGAGGACCTCGGACTTAAGTCGACAAGTCTCGGGTTCGAGACCAGGTGTGCGTGCAGGAAATAAATTGATTTTGTAGATCTTGTGAATTACAACATTATTGCTCGAAACGGTGAAGAAAAACATCGTGAGACCGGCTTGTCTGAGAAAAGTTCGACGACATATGACATCAGCCAACCCGCTCTTGGCCAGCGTGGTGGATCGTGGCCTGAACCTACATAGGAGGCTTGTGTCTAATGATGATGAAATTTATTTAAAAAATTATACCTTTTTATTATTTTGTTGTTATTCTTAGTTTAGTAATACAATCTATCATATTATTAACGTTAAATATAAATAGTAGATACTATTTATCTAGTAACATTATTTTTCCATTCGCGCATTTTCCCCATGTTATCTAATTCCATTCATACCACATTTAACGATTTGATTAAAATGACTGATATTTATTCTACATTGAGTTCATACATGGATGAATACACAGTACCGTAATAATGTAACTAAAAGACAAAGAGAAAACATCAAAGAGATAGATTTAATTAAACGTGGAAATTTTAATATTTTTCCGTTCATAAATCGAGGACAGAATATATGCACTTTTCTATCTCCATAAAATACAAATGTAAATTAGTAAACTTTGTAAATGATTAATAACTCAAATAATTTTTAATGTTGTTTAATAAAGGATGACTAACTTAGTGTTCCCTTGAATATAGCTTATAATATAATTCCTTATTCAAGAGACCCGTAATCAGGATAAACAGGGATTCAGGGCGTGAGAATGCTTATTTTTGTTGCATAAATCACGTGTAATCTTTCGTAAAGATCTTTGAATTTTGCCTAATGAGATTTTCATTATTACCTTCCTCGAACATCTTCGTCTCATTACAGAATACAAAATGATTTTAAGAGTTTATTTAATCAGATGTCTTAAAATAAGAATATTTTAAAAATTATTCATGCGGAGTTGATATAAAATATAGAACAGGACTGCTTCTTTTTCTATTTTTATATTTTAGCATAATGTTAGAACGTTGAAGAATCCCATATCAGTCTATCTGGATTCAGGGTGAGCAATTGCGATACCTATGTAGTAATAGCCAGATACGAATTACTGGGTGTAAGTATTTCTATGTTTTTCAGCGGTATCATTTCCTTTAGACATAAATGATGTTTTTTTAGACATACATGATTATTACTCAATGCATATTGGTCATATGCATTGAGCAATAATTAAAAATGTGTTAAATGGGTTGGATACAATATAAAAAAGCATAATAGAGCATTTGATTGCTCTAACAGAGCACTATCTGTACATAACATTGTAAAGCAGATGTGGAACACAATTAATAGATTAATGACGCCTTAACCCTTAATAACCCTTTGTAGTAAAAAAGATGCACAAATAAAGTGGAAATAAAGCATAATAACGATAAGTTGGCAGTAAAAAACATGATACATATGAGTTTCCAGAATAAGTATCGATCGTAATCTCAGCAAATTAATTATCCAATACAAACATTCCATTAAAATTACTTACGCAGTTGGAGTATTTCGGTCTCGTTTCACGTAGGAGTGAAAAGTTTAAAATTTACCTTTGTATTTATAACCGAAGTTACGATTTCTGAGTGTGGAATTTACAGTTTAGTAAACTCGTCACGGTTGGGGTGAGTTTATTTTTTCAACATTAACCAGTTTAATTTGTTACTAATTTTGTTGTCGTAAACAAAAACCTTTTTTCAATTACAAGCTCACCCTACCTGATGTTATTCTGCAATTTTTCTCATGTAAACCATGATTGTTAGACAATGAAGTTTTCAGACATGATATATTTATATTTAACGTTCGTAATATACATGTACTATTTGAGTGACGATATTTCAATAACATCTTCAGTCCATAGTGTGTATAATTCTTTTAGCAGTTAACACTTTTGACTGCATGTTGCCTGTTGCCAGCTCATATGGTATAACTATTTATTTGTATTAATTGTAACGCTCAATCACATAAAGCTAACGCATTGTAGCGTTCGCATTAATAGGGCTTTTCATAGCAGTAATGCTCTTTGTTACGCTATATTTCGATATAAATCTAGATTCCATATCCATTAGAATTTACATGGAAATATAGTTTCAGTGTGGCGTTTTATAATTCATTTGTAGAACTACCTATTTAATTTTACTTTTGGTAGTGGAATGGTTAATAATTGATATAGTATTTACAGTTTAATATTCTCATAATAATGTAATTTGTTTATTATTAGTTGTAAATAAATTAAATCATTTGAAATTTTGACTGGATCCAAATATACTCCGTGTGATGAACGTAAATGCAGATTCAGTAGGTATACATTTCTGTTTGTAGAAATTCATTTCAGTATAACTTTTTCTTTACCTAGCTCATTTGTTATAAATATGTTTGTAATGTTGATTTATTTAGTTATCTGCTATTGGCTTGGCTGTTGTTTTACCCTTCTTTCTTTTCGGTTTACCTTTTGAAGAATGCTTTGGAGTCGTTGATGTCTTTGTAGACTTAGTGGGTTTATTAGTAGTAGAAGCCTCGTGCGTGGTTGCCTTTTCTGTTGTTGATGGCTTGGATGTTGTTGTTGGGCTATCTGTAGTTGTTGGTGTTTCTTTTGTGGTAGGCTTGTCCGTGGTTGTAGGTTTCTCTGTTGTAGTAGGGTTTTCCGTGGTTGTTGGTTTCTCTGTTGTTGTAGGTTTTTCTGTTGTTGTAGACTTTTCTGTTGTTGTTGGCTTTGGGGTAGTTGTTGGTTCTTCCGTCGTAGTGGACTTTGGAGTAGTTGTTGTTGTGGTTGTTGTTGTTGTTGTTGTTGTAGTTGTTGTTGGTTTGGGGGTTGTAGTAAAGGGTTCTGGCGTAGGGTTCTTACAACCCCTTGGCATTCGCTTTTTAAACAATCCGTTACAAATGCATTCTAAAAGTGTTTTTGGATAGAGATCACAAACTTTTCCATTTCGCAACACGATAAACGGCGTGCTTGATGGATGATAATGTTCAAAGGCTCTTTCAGCTTCTCTTTCGATTTTACCGACTTTTTTCATACATTTTTTGAATTTATGTTTATTTAAGTCGAGTCCATCTGCGCAGTCGTTGACTGAACCGTCTTCCGCTTCACATTGAAGGTAATCTGCTTGACTTCTTGCATCCAGTTGTTGCAGTACACAGTACTTTATATCAGTGTCTTCATCGTCATTATTGAAATAAAAAGCGACATCTATATAATCACCGATGTTTTCAGCGATCCAAGGATATGTTATTTTGTAGAATTCCTTATCCTTTTCATTGGATGAATCAGAGAGAATCATAATTGATTTGGATTTCGAATGGCTCGATTTCGTTTTATCGAATAAAATGGTTATGAACACGATATACAAGTACGGGATCTTCATTTTGAATAAGTAACAACGATAAAACACTATGTTTTATATAAGCCTTCCTTTGAATTCTTATGACGTACAAATATTTATTACTAACATTAATTTTATTATCGAAATAGTTGAACAAAAGTAAAAATTCCAATGATGGATATGTAATTATGGTTTGGTATGCATTGTGTATACTTGTATTACATGATAACATAATATTGAACGCTTCAGTTCAATCTCTACCGCTGTTTGTATTTGTTTGAAACGCCTTGGCAAATAGTAGTATTATAATGACTAACTTATAGTAAATAATTAATAATAAAATAAATATATATGAATAAAAAAAAATAGTATCATAATGAATAACCTTAACTTATAGTATAACGATTGCCTCATTTGCGGTTGCCTGACTGATCTCTAAACACACAGTCCAAACTGCTGGACCGATCGGGCTGAAATTTGACATGCAGCCACTATGATGTAGGCTACCGTATGCAGAAAGTGCTTTGATAAATTCTTCCTCTAAGTTGACAAATATAATTATATTATTGTTATTACGAAAATTTTTTTGACCACGCGAGCGCAGCTACGGCCAACAGCTAGCGGGCTTTATATCTACCACGGGCGAAGCCGGAACGGACCACTAGTATTAAATATGTTGACAGAAACACGTTACAAACAAATTATTGTACGTTAATACATAGCATTTAAATAGCACATATATTTTGAAATGAAATATCATTTAATGTCAAATGTCGTACTCAAAACAAAACATGTTTAAACGTGAACAGCGCAAATGAGCATTTTAATAATACTTTGTAGAGCACACAACAAATGTATTTTCCGTGCAAATATAATATGGAGTTGCATATGTTACGAAATACATAATTACTGTAATATTACTTTAACAGAGATGAGATTTAATTTGATATACACACATATTTATAAAAAAACTAGCTGCGTCCGTGCGTTAGTCCGTATCCCGAAGGAATATGGAAAGTTATAGAATATAAAAAGTTGCCTATATGTTATTCCAGTTGTCCAGCTATCTACGTGCCAAATTTCATTGCAATCGGTTCAGTAGTTTTTGCGTGAAAGAGCAACAAACACGCACACACATCCTTACAAACTTTCGCATTTATAATATTAGTAGGATCAGTAGGATAGTTGGATGTAAAGTGTAGTAGTAGTAGGGTTAATAAATATGTTGTTTCGTATCCTTTAGTCATTAAGATTTTGAAAATTTTAAAATGAATAATTGACACATTTATTTATTTACTTATTTTCAAATGTATATTCTCAGTGAGTTATATCTAAATAATTCCGTACAGTCTTATAATAAAAACAACAAACGACGAAGTAGCGGATTAAAAACTTAAAAATATTAAAGCTTTTTTTAATAAAACCGATTTACTTGTGAACGCGTAGCGCCGGGAACTAAACTAGTGAAGGTTTTAAGCCATTATTTTGCAATATTGTAGCATGACTGAATCACATTTACGGTATTCCAACGATAAGGTAATGAAATAAAATGAGATTTGTGACGTTATTTTTGATTTATATGTATGTTTTATCTACATAGGAAAATACGGGGCATTTTTATTAATGCATATTTTCTAACTGAGTAATTTCCTGTGGAAATTGTGTTGAACGAGGTATTTGACTATATTTCTTTGTGAAGTATAATTTCAATATTAGGTCTAGCTCACGGTCTATGATTTCAAATTGACTGTATATCGCAATGCTATATTTAAGTGCTACTGTGATATAGCAGGAAAAAATCTGTATACATTTCTCGCGTTCTATCTCTCTCTATCTGTGAGTTTCAGATTTGCTGAAGCAATTTTAATGCTGTGTTACAATGGAGTGGTAGAATAGGAAACATTTTTGTCTTTTTTTTACTGATTTTATTAGTTTTTTACTGTCCTATATTGTTATTTTTTCTATATATGTCAACTGAACTGACATTACGTATACGATAGATTTTTTATATAGTTATCATACCCAGTTCGTTAATCAACCTTCTTTACTTAAAGATACAGACATATATATTTATAAAGACAGCCTCTTAAATTCGTTATTTCTATCGGCTCAACATTTTTTTTATTCCTCTTTTTGTCACCAGCCATCTGCAGAACATTACAAAAATCGAGAGCGCATTCTAAAGAGTTCACTGTCATATTTTTGAGTAGTAAGCGTGCATAAACAATAGACAGAACAAAGAGTGGAGCCGGCGTCGAAATTGGGGAAGTCATTACCGTGGTACGGCGGAGCAATTAGGAATCTGGGACAAGGGAACACAAATAATATACCTCATTGTGGAAACCGCGCATTTCGCACTATGAGTTTAAAATGATTAAGAATATTCTTAACGAGTGTTAGCGTAAGTGAGAAGGATTTTTGCCCGGTTCTGGTTTTTCGTTTATAATTATTGTTTTATTCAAATGCCATGGGCATTCTGAAGTACCATATTATGTAGCAAAATTATTTAGAGCATTAAGAGTAGTATCCCGATATTACATTTTTAATTATAAATTCTTACCTCGTAAATTACCTGATCTATGTATCGGTATCTGTGTGTGTAAAATCAATATTGTACGATCTGAAATTTTATAAGCGCTGGATCGCTACCGAGAACTTAATTGCTAACAAATCAGATACAAGTCTTATAATAAAGAAAGTTATCTTGCTATCTTTCTTTAGAATATTTAAATAGAACAATTATAAGTTGTGGTTACTGCTAATACCCAGGTGTATTCCCATGAGGTGAGTTTGGTTCTTATTTACCTTGTTAAAATAGAGTATTTTATATATCTTTACATAAATATACCATAACTATGACGGTGATCCTGCTATAATATTAGATATATCGGAAAAAAAATGTGTTATGCATTGAAAACGTTCTGGAATATTGATCCTATTAATTTATCTATCCTTTGAAGAAGCCAAAGTATCGTTCACAGAATATAAAATCTATTAAAGGTTACGATCACTAGTTTAAACCTTAAAATCTTAACAAGAACTGTTTTCAATTATATATACACTGTACGAAAAGATTTGTTCATAAAACACGCTTTTATAAAACTGGATGACAACTCGTAATTAAAGTCAATTATAATCCTCAGCGCACTTTTAAATTATTAATGTAGCTACAAAGTATATGCCAAGGTCTCGAAAACAATCTAAAAACATGTATCCAGATATTATATTTGTAAAGTTTTAGACGACGAGATTTCAGATTTTTTTAAATTCAGGTGAAATTTTCTTCGCGTTTAAAAGGTTCGTTGCATTAGTGGCTTAATTAAAGAGCTCGTTATAAACTATTTTGCTGCTTTTTTAATTTTTATCCACACATTGAATTAACATTGCATACATTTCAATGTGAAAAGTTGCGTAATGATTTCTATTCATGTGCATTTATGTTTCATTTTACATCGCTATTTAAGTAGGTACTTTATCCCGTACTGTTTTTTTCTCGTCTTGATATGCTCATACATTTATCAAGTATTATCGCTAACATATATAGAGTATTTGGCTTTTTGTAAGTCTGAAGTAAATGATGTTCAGCAAAATGTTATTACTAAACAGTTACTATTATTGTTCAATTTAGGCTTTATTTAATTTATGTTTGGTCCAACTTATCATGGTGATTTATTCTGTAGATATTGTAGACATCAGAGATAGTCTTGTCCATTACAGGGTAGTTTAAGTAGAAGTTAATATCAATTTATTTGTAGCTATCTTCAATTAGTCTAAAAATATGGCATATCAATACTATGCGTTAGTTCGTTCTTTTTGCAGTGGGCTATATTTTGTTCACCATTCCTAAACACCACCTATTTTTTCGAGCGAGGGATTTCTTCCATATTATATTTTTGCTAATCATTCCCATCGATAAAGTAAATGAGCGCTAAAGAGACCTGTACAAGATTCGGTAACTTAGAAGTCCACTGAGATGTAATTAATTGCCTCGACAAACTTGCTTCCGATTAATATAAGTTCGCTTGAGTTGAGATTGATTGTTTACTCCATTACGTAAATTATGTTTGGGTCGTACGGAGTCTCTTACTTGACGCTATTTAAGGGAACTTGATATTATTGTCTTAACTAAGATATAATTCGATCATCGCAATTATCGATTAATCTAGAAACAAAATCTACCGCCAAGTAAACTTTGCCTCTAACGCCAGAAATTAATAATGTGTCTATTATCTAGGATTACCATCAATCTTCGATTATTATAAATTAGCAGCGATGTTTCATCTGCATGCCTATACAAAAACAATACTTCGATTGGCTATTGACATGCATTTCATTTCATGCATGCAGGTTCTCATATTATATAAAAGATTGCTAGATCAATCTATGTTTGCGACTTTTGGATTACGATTGATAATTAACATGGGGTAATTTTGCCTTCTTTAGATGTTAGGTATTTTTTGTAGTCGAATCAAATAGAGTTAAGATGTTTAATATGACAAATTTTTAATTATACGCAAGCATTGAATGGTTTTTGCGCAGTTGCAATTGTAACCGCAAACTTGTTGTACATGTTATTATGTACTATGGCAAACAATGCTTATTTTCCTACCATTTGAATTGGAAGTTACAGTTTTCCGATACAATTGGTTTATTCACGCATAAATAATAACCAACGGAGATAGCGTATCAGGCTTTTTATTCTATAGCTCTAAAATGTGTTTTATTTTATATGTGAATAAGTGTCGATAAGTATTAAACAGTGAACTATGTTCAGCTGAATCGTGAATATATCAAATATACTCGAAGTTGTCAATTTATGTATTTAACGTACGTCATCATAATATTTAAGAATCTTCAATGAGAACGCATGAGTTTATAAAACACAGCCACGATATTAATTTTTATAAGAAATTCAAACATTCGCTTTAAAAATCCGTTATACAACGGGTAAATAAATGAACAGGTCAAAACATTTGTATGAAAGGGGAAAAAGTTGAACGATTTTACGAGAGCGTAGTTTATTGTTCATATTCACACAACACGTGTTCTACTTTTATAAAGTTCGTAATGGGATCCCGGACCCCGGTTCTTGACGGTATCCCTTATCCGGGGATTTGACAGGATATAAAATATCATGAAATGGCATGTATTAAATACTTTGGCTGTAGAAATTTGCAAATTTTAATATATGTTAGTATCACAGAATGCCTAAAAAATGTATATCGTGGAATATGTTTGTAGGAAGAAATATACTGGCTACAGGTAACATATAGTTATATGATGAAAAAGCATGTTGTTAATTATAGGTGTTGGTTGCCGTTTATGTTAACAAAAAGAAAATAAACATCAATTTTAAATCAATATTTTCGAAAAGTAACGAATCATAATCTAGCGAAGCAAAATTATTTAAATAATTGTTTAATTACTTATGTATGTAATAAAGTAGTTTTGATTTATCTACTAATCCTAACCACCTCTATATCGGAAACTTAACGTAATAAAATAGTATCTCCTGTAGCATAAAAATAATGAGTACTCTTTTCTCGTTCGTTTTGCTTTCCAAACTTAAATCTTAATTATTTATATTAATTAAACATCAGTGGTGTGGGTGTACATAGTAGCAATGAGGTGGTCAAGACCAAGACAAAGAGAAAGTACTAAGCAAGAATATAAATACTATTTTCGATAGCAATATGAATATATTCGCTTATATTCATTCTTTCTTTCGAATTTATTTCAACTGGTATACAAAAATTCCGTTCTCACACATACCTAGAATGGTTGTATTTTTTGCTAAGTGAACTGGCGGGAAATGCCATGCATCTGTTATAGCTGTCATAACTCTCTCCGCCGAAAAATATAATTTAATAATATTACAAGCGTTAGAGGAGAAATGTGAGAAACGAATGCAAATTTCCGCGTATTTATCTTAATCAAATGTCTGAATTCATAGCTTTGTACAAACTTTGGTTAGATTGCACAATTTAACAGGTGCAGTGATTAGCTTTATTTAAATTTCAATAGACACATAAAAAGCAGTGGTGGCTCAGTGGTGAGCTGCACCAACACCATCTGTGGATTACATCACCACTGCTTAAAACGGTGAAGGTAAACATCGTGAGGAAACCGGCATGTCCAAGAATCAAAAGTTCGACGACATGTCACATCTGCCAACCCGCACTTGGCCAGCGTGGTGGATTATGACCTAAACCCTCATAGGAGGCCTGTGTCCCAGCAGTGGGAACATATATGGGCTGATGATGATGATGATGATGATGAGACACATAATAATGAATTGGATTAAAATATAATTCTGAACCCTGATGTAATAATTTCGACGTCTAAATCGTTTAAATAAAGGTAGACCTAATAGTTACGACACCAAAATTTTAATAATACAATAGAAACAGAACCCCAGAAAAGTTCACACAAATGACCTTTTAATCGCTTAGAGCTATACTCATAATGCGAGTATATAAAATCGATTTTCTTATTGAATAATTATTCAATACTGTTCATATTATTTTGTTTTTAAATGTTGTAAGTGTAAGGTACTATTTGAATACGGTATTTTAATGCGCAGAAAGAAAATGCAATGTTTTATTTCGTTTCGAAGAGGACGCAATATTTTTATTCATTGAGTATTTTTGGAAAAACGAAACATGAAGTAGATAGTTTGCTTTTCGGGCAACTTTTTTAAAGTGTTGATTCTCCGCTATTGAAGGTTTTATATGAGTCAAATATCGTTTAACCTTATTCCATTCGGAACGTTTCCGTTTTATTTTTACTACTGCCGAATGAATGGTGAAGTCATCAAAATGCAGTAAAACATTTACGACGCCATTATTCTCATAATTCACAATTTTCATGGATTCATAAAATCTAATGGCAATTACTTACATAGCTACCTAAGTGTAATACAAATTATGATACGCCGTTAGAAAAAATCGTGTTTTTTTCAAGGTCTGATTTTCCTTACTTTAGCAATATTATAAGTGACCTACAATGAATGTATTGATTTGACGACTAATTCATTAACCTGCATTAACGACTAGCTCGTGCCCGCGACTTCGTTCGCGTGAATTTGAAACGTGAACAAACTGGCGGATTTCAATAAAATTGGGTTTAAGTTATAGATATAATACTTTTCTTCCAGAATTTCCACATATATAGTTGATTTCAACATCAATACTAATATTATAAAGCTGAAGAGTTTGTTTGTTTGTTTGTTTGAGTGCACCAGTCTGAGGAACTACTGGTCCGGAGTTTGTTTGTTTGTTTGTTTGAGTGCACCAGTCAGAGGAACTACTGGTCCGATTTGAAAAATTCTTTCAATGTTAGCTATCTAACACATTTATTGAGGAAGGCTATAGGCTATATATGTACCTCGGGTGAAGCCGGGGCGGAACGCTAGTATATTATAAGTCGACATGGGCATTTTCACCCATCAGACTGAACAACTTTTGCTTAGACATTTGATAAATTCAAATGTACAAAATAACATAAAATATAACAAAATATGGTAGACAAAACAAAACTACAAAAAAGTATTTATAAATCGATAAAGCTCTGGTATTCCAAAAACCATTAAAATAGTGGATGCATACGTTTGAATGGGACCTATCAATAACAAGACCGCCGATAAAATAGTATTATGACCCAAATGTGGATATCCAATACAGAACCGTATCTGATATATTATCCCTTGTGTTTTGAACGTTTTACCTTGTAAACGGATATATTTATTTTGCTCAAGTTCTTTGCTTATATAAAAACGAGGGTTATAGAAACAAATATTTGGTTTTTACAATCAAAATTGAATCATGAAACTATATCATTTAAATTAGCCGTATGTCATAATTTTTATGGACAATAAAGTTACAACTAATCAATAGAAATTACAACAAAGACGGAAAGTTGAAGATATTATCAACGTGTACTGTAATTTCACCCGAACTTAACTAAGTTTCTAGTTTAATTAGACGATTTGATCCACCAGCAAGGCCCTATTATCACCAATTCCATGTAAGCCAGAGCTATGAGATATCCAACATTGTGTTTAGATCTCTGGCAATCCGCCAGCCGCTATCGAAGGCAGGCCTTTTTCAAATATTAAATGCGCCCTCAATTTGAAATTGCTTATGAGGTTGAACCGATGACATGCCGTTGACATGAAAATTTAAAGATGGTATTTTGAAATTATGAAAATCGAAAATTCTATTTACATTAAAACGTCACATTTCATTCGCATAGGCGTCACAAACAAAAATACCTAAGGATTGCGGTAGCTCGTAATAAATATGTAGTTCCGTTTGATGCTATAAAAATCGGCTTGCCTTTTTGCCTGTTAGAACAGTTTTTGAATTAAATCTTACGTTTTACTTTGTCGATGATTTAAATATACTTATTTTCATATTGAATATAAGAGACCAACATATATTATACCATTCAGTACGTCTTCTCTATTACGCAAATGATTCTCCTCTTTTCGAAATTCTGCTAGAAATTTTACGTATCA
Source organism: Zerene cesonia (assembly GCF_012273895.1). Classification (NCBI taxonomy): domain Eukaryota; kingdom Metazoa; phylum Arthropoda; class Insecta; order Lepidoptera; family Pieridae; genus Zerene; species Zerene cesonia. The sequence goes on along the minus strand of NC_052113.1, from coordinate 4,366,163 downwards.
TAATAACGTATAAGGTATAACGTTTTTAATACAAACAAGAGGGTCGAATTCTAAACAGCAAGTAATAATAACTATTTAGGTTAGCTTTTAGCCCAAATGTTCAGAGCTCTAATGAACGCTAAAGATGTTATTTTATCAAGAACTTGCTATAAGGTTGGTTGGTATTTACAATTTTCTCGCGTTAACTTTTAATGGTTTAACATCAAGTTGGAAGGAACTTCACAACTTCGAGGGTCACGTTAAATTAATTTAACTATTGTAAGGCTTCAGCTGTAATAGAATTGTACACGGCTAAAGTTTTTCAAGTTAAGAATAATTGCACAGCAGAATAAGTTTTTGAATTACTAAAGGTATAATAAATAGAAAATAATTAAAGGAAAATATTACGCTTCTGTCGTTTTTAGCTGGGAGTTCTGAATGTCGCTTTATTTTTGATTCCACTTTTATGAAAGTTAATTATTTTGATTTTGATAATATTGTTATTTGTTGGTATCCGTTTCGTATTGCTGCCACTAAAACTAATAAATAACTTAAAAATCTAGACAATAATTTAAGTTCATAAATTGTTTTTATTAGCCAAAAACAGAACCAAATTAAAGATTCGTAGTTGTGTGGCTTGTCAATAGAATGAGGTTTTTCTACGGTTTCATAAGTAGTGTATTTGATATATTGGTACAAATACTTAGATTTCTTTTATGTAATCTGACAATGTCACACAATACAGATTCTAAATTTATTTCGACATGATCACATAATCATAAGAATGAAGTAGCATTACCATTTGTTTAAATTAAAACTACTTTATATTGTTATGGTTTGGCCTTATTACTTGGAATGCAGTTTTAATTTCCTCTTTATGTATATTATAAATAAATAAATCTCGCAACGTAAATTCTGTACCCACTATAGTACACGAGCATGTAATATTAAGTGTACCACTCAATTTACTCTCATAATCCCAACATTGTCGCTAATTCATTGCTCCATACATTGTCATAAAGTGGCTATCAGCCCATAACTGGATTAAACTGCCCATATCCAGCTGATGGCTATGTCAAAGCAGTATGGTCACTTAGCGAGATGTACTCTGATTAGATGATTAATAGGCGAATAATTGAAATCTGTTAATAATTAAATGGGTTTCAATTACTCAGTTGTTGTATGACGTTTAATTATGTAATGTATCTTAAATATTATATCATAAACGTTTTGAATCATATATTTTTATATTGTATATTCTCCTTTTAGTTTGGCTATAAAAACGTCCTCCTTTATAGTCCTTAGATGTTTATTTTCTAGAATAACTTGGAGAATGGTAAGAAATACTCGATATAATTTTTACAATATCTTGTATCGACGGCCAGGCTAGACTATCGCTCAATGCCAGCCGGATTAATTCAGTTCATCGGCCATTGTAAACTAGAGCGATGTATCAAATTTGACTTAGGATTTTACATCATATAGATTCTAGGAATTGGTTGAGGTATTATTAATATTTTATTAATAACTCAAAACCTTATATTTATATGATGCCTATAGAATTATATATAATTAATTATCAATCTGTTTAATAAAATAAAGTATTTACGGAACATTCACTTATGTTTTGAAATACGACAAATAGTGATATTACCTATAAATTTGTTAGTTATACTTTGCTAAGTTCTAAATAAATTAAATGATTTTTGAAGAAACATTTCAATGTATTATATATTCCGGTTTCGGTTTTATAATGTCCACTTTTGCTGATACAGAAAAGAAAATGTTATGCGACCTCCATTTCACCTTAATTTTTCTTATAATTCTTTTTTTATTTATTTTGAACCTGTACACGTAAATACATTCCAGAAAAAGCCCAAGAGTTTATCAAGAGCACAGATTCGTCACACGTCGGTACTGAGAGCACTCGTAACAGTGTATGGCTCTTGTTGGACCTTGTGTCTTATAAAATTCAACCTTGACTCGACCTTGTCGCTGTGTAAAAATACTAAAATATTAACTTAGATCTATTTTCTTTCTCTTTACAGTTTGCTTCGTTTTGATCTTCGATTATATGTGGCCAAATACATTTTTTGCTTGCTTTTCTTTTTTCGAACTCTTGCTTTAAAAAGTAATTTTATTATATATTTCTAACGCTTTGATCTTGTAATGTTATAACAAAAAAAAAAACTAAAAAAATTAATGGACTTTTCTATCTATTGTTTTCATCTCAATTTAAGTAATAGACTGTATTGTACCTAGATATTCCCAAGTCTGCTGATTATATCGGATCAAACAACCATTCTTTTTCTCACAACTCAGATCCACCTAATAGGAATGTAAGATTACACTTTAACCCACATAATATAAACGCGTGTTACCGTCTGAACAAAATCCTGACTATAAAACAACAATCACAACGATCTGTTAAATATATATTGTTTAATTGTACCTTAAGAAATGCTTTATTTACCATTTCGTTTAATTTTCCGTTGAGTTTTCGTAAACTTTATATACCCTTGGTACAGATACCTAGTACCCTTCAGTATTCAAGTGTCTTGAGAGTTTGATAGATGGAGGCATTCACAAACATCTGTCATGGTTTGTTGATTGAAAACGTTTAAGCTGGGTGCTGCGTAATTATTTCGTTGTGTTTGTATGCTTAGCGAAACATGCAGACAAATGCTTAGAGCTTGTAAATTATTCCCAGTTATATAAGAATTTTTATGCGTAAAAATAAATGGAAATAAATCAGAAATTTTTTGAAAGAATAGAAAAAAATCGATCACGGGGCGAGATTCAAACCCGCGTTTATTGCCTAACCGTACCAACGCCTAGCCTCTCGGCCACCCGTGATCCCGCCCAATATAATAAATGGAAATAAATCCTTTATTTTAATTCCTTTACAGCTATTTCGAACATTTTAATTTTGCAATACAAAATTTTATTTTTAAAGAACATTATTTTCTCAATACGGTTAGAACCTACTGCACTCAGTTATTTAAAACAATAAATTTGTAAAAGTGCGAGTCGAATTCGCGCCAATAAAAATATTAAAACTGCAAAAAAAAAATTTGCTATCCTCTATCCTTGATTTTTGTATTATTTATTTTAATAGCGGCAAAAGAAATACACTATCGTTGAAAATTTCAACTGTCTAACATACATTTCACGAAAAACAGACAGATGGACAGCGAAGTCTTAGTAATAGGGTACCACTTTACCCTTTGGGTAGAGAACCATAAAAACTAAATTAAGTAAAAAGAAATTCAATTGAAGTATTTCTGATCCAATAAACATTAATGTAGATATTATATTTCTGATATAGAATCAAATCATCTGATAAATAAACTGATTATTTATGAATCGCAAATATATTATACTACCGGTCCGCCCCGGCTTCGCCCGTGGTACATATATAGCCTATAGCCTACGTCAATAAATGGGCTATTTAACGCTCAGAGAAATTTTCAAATCAGTCTTGAATTTTTCAATTCAGTTTCAAATCGGACCAGTAGTTCCTGAGATTAGCGCGTTCAAACAAACAAACTCTTCAGCTTTATTATATTAGTATATATAAGCGTATATTATAAATTATCGTATTATATTCAAAGCTATAAAGCTATTATAGCTTTGAATATAATACCATGAATATAAATATAGATAACTATAGGTACTTATGCTGTAAAATAGTCTGGATATTACAGGCATCTTCGTCCGCGTTTATTGTGAAAACATTTCGAACAACCCTAATGTGAAAAAAATGGTAATTCCTATTTTATCCGCTTTGATTCAGTGAAAAACCCGTCAAAACCTGTAAAAGCTTCAACTTAAGATACTCAGAGAGATAACTTTCAGATATTTGTATATGTTTTTTTATACCCACTACGAACATACGCCCACATTATATTAATTTGTAATGAAATCAATCGAAATCAGTATATCACAACCAAGTTAGTGGGTTGACAGATTAATCTACGGCAAGCCTTGGCACTGAATAGACATTGAGCCACAACCGCACATATAACGTAACCCTCACGCTCCCGCCACCGAAGTTATGGTAATCTGTGCTATCTCACCTAATTAGCAGCTAAACTAATTGCGTAGCTTTAACGCGTCCTACGAAATGTAATCCGGCAGAGTAAATGTTACGGGGCACTCGGTACAGAGTAGTGATACGTTAGACACAGCTTATATTGTTATTATGTCAATATATATTTTTTGTTAGAGGAAGATTTCTAGCTAGCAGCTTATTTAAAGGAGGGATGAAAATATGTTCATGATTTCATGACTCTTTTGACAAGAACATGTTCTCAGTGAATATTCTTAAATATTTTCACATTAATAGTACATATTAAAGTAATAGGCAACTGAGTTGGTGGCTCGCCTGAAGGTAAGCGATCACCATCGCCCATAAAAATACGCTGCCCGATTTTACGCAGAAAGGGAAAAGGAAAGGATTGAAAATCAGGAAGAAGGAAGAGACTGTGATATGTGAGGAAAGGAAAATCGATCCGGCTTCCCCAATTACCAAACGAATCACTATAGCATACTACTATGTCACGCTGGTTTTCCGCATAGGTGTGGTGCGAGCTGGCACATTTCGTGCCGAAGAGTGCTCGACTCCCATATTAAAATATATAGTATACAGTTATGAATCAGTTTTTATCACAATAACAAAAACCCTCTGTCCGGAGAACAGATGACGTGTGTTCACAAATTACTCTCTGTACTCCACGGAATCCACGATGTACGATGCCAGTTTTCATTTACACTCTCTTAACATAACCTCGGCTCGAGACTCGAGTGTTTGGATTGCCTGCGACAACTACTCTTGAGATTGAGACCCACACGTACGGGATACCTTTTATGCGTAATGAAAGGTGCGTTCGAACGACTTGGATGTCTATAGATGGATGGATGTAGATGTTGTCCTGCTTATTATGTGTTTGAGTAAACGTCTTTGGTTAAAGCAATTAGTATGTTGCTATGTGGACATGTGACCGTTGACCGTCTCCTTGGTAAAGTGGTTAACGCGTAAGCGCAGAACCGAGGGATCCTGGGTCCAATTCCCGGTGGGGACGCACAAAAAAAAATGTCTCGGTCTGGCAGGACACAGAAGGCTGATCACCTACTAGTCCGTAAAGAAAATAGATCAGTGAAACAGATGTTCATCATCTGCCCCATACCCCATTAGGGGACACGGGACTTCACTTTGTATGTACATATATATTTAGATGTTCTAGAAAGTTATGATTTATAAAGTAGGTGTCGGTGGAATAATTTCATGGAGCAGAATAAACTCATATCAATTTATATTATTACTCGACGCTTGTCCTGGCTACGCCTGGATATAAAGATTCGTGTTTTATCCCTAGGAAGTATTTGATCGGGATAAAAATATCCTATAACTCAAGTCAGCTCATACCCTGTCTGTATATAAAATTTGATTAAAATCCGTTTAAAAAGCTTTCAACAAAAACTTTTAAATTTATGATATTAGTGTGATTTAGTTTCGTATAAGTTAAGTTGTTTTCAATAATAAGCAAATATCTATGAAGCAAATATCTTATGATTAAAACGTTCACGTTTTTAGAAACGTGTAACAGCAAACCGACTCGTCATTCGTTGATTTATTCCGTCAATCTCTTGCCAAGAAACCTCCTTTTTGCGTTTTCAAAATGAAATTTTCAATCAACTCTTTCCCAGCTGTACCGTGTTATTCCAAACGTTACTCTTTTTTATGAGAAATACAAATAACCATTTTTACCGACACGGTTAAAATGATGTCAGTAATATTAAAAATATTTAAACACGACTTTGATCTATGTTTCAATGAAAAAACTCCTACTTATATTATAGTATGAGAAAGATACTCTGTTTGATGTAACACCTTAACCACTCAATCGATTTGGATGATTTTTTGTACAGAGAGAAGTTTAGATCCGAGAAATGATATAGGATAGTTGTTATCCGGGAAATCCGGGAAAACTGCTCGGGGAAAACCCCGGTCTAGCGATTTTTGTTTGACTACGCAGGGGAAGCCGCGGGTGCAAAGCTAGTATGAATAATAAAGTCGATATGAAACGGCAGTTTAGTCTTATTGACTTATTCCAGCTATGATCCTGTATTATGCGTAATTTATCACAACATTACCCATCGCTGAGCAGACTATACGATTTAGCTGTGTCATGGTCCTTTAGACCCGAAATTAGATGAGTATTAAAATGTCGTTGTAAGATTCACCTGTTATGGAGTTATAGAACTTTCGAGAACATGATAAACGAGCGTGTCGTGTTTACAGGATTACCTCATAGACCTGAATTCTACCGCGTCATAGTTTCATGTTATGTTAGCTTTGCCACAGTAATCGTTATTTACGTCGCTTCCAACAAACGCTGGGAGCTTGGCAATGAGGTAAGGAATAAAGTTTGTTATTATGTAACTATGTTATTTTTGGCGGTTGTGTATTACTGAAAAATGTCGTATACAATAAAGTTTGGTATAAGAAATTATTGGTTTAGCAAAATTTTGCATATTTAAATAACAAATAACAGTATCCCATTTCAAATAGAAAAAAAAAGAATACGTTAAAATAAAATATTTATAATAATGTTATACACTATACTCACGTGTTATTTCGTTATCATAAAAATAACACATAATGTGTTCTCTAGTGTTCTTAACACATAATGTGTACAGAACACTTCCACGGTTTAAAAGTAATATTATTTCCCCGTGTTGTGTTGTGTCATAAACAACCCAAAATTATCCCTTTCACACGCTTGTTATGTATCAGGGAAGAAGCCAAATTTTACTTCACCGTCTTCATCAATCACGCACCCTTTAATGTTCGCAAATGCTTGAAACAAATAAATCAGGTAACAGCCGATGGCTTCATAAATCCATCCTTATAAACGGCTATTGATATTTCGGTTCAATAAATTCTTTGAAGGTTATATTTTTGAAATAATCTTAGATTTCTTTTTAGGTATTTGAGATCAGTATGTCTTATTTAAAGTTTTTATCTATTTTCTATTATATTATTCACAGTTTTAGACGTGGTGGTGTTGATTGAAGATGTCCAAAAGACAAAGGTAAATGTTCGCTAAAACCATATAAAAGTGAATAATTAATTATTATAAACATTATAAACAGCAAGCATCAATAAACACATTTAACTCAGAAATTATAAGCATCCGATGTTCACATTTAATTTTTCAAATTTCCCATGAAATGCTACACCTCTGTCTTCAAAATATATCCAATATCAAAGATGAAAACCGTTGAAAGCCTTCTTATTCCCCAATCACTCGCAATGAGACACAAAAAAGGCCATTGTCAAAATGTTTTAGGACGAATAAACTCGATGATTAAGGGTCTAAAATATCCCTCGTGAACAGAAAAATATCATGCAACAGCTGATTATAATATTTCTCTTTCTATATAGTTATATTGAAGTAAGTTGTATTTAAAATGTCTAATAGAGAAGTTCGGTTATGTAATACGTTCTTGTTAAGTAATTTCAAAGCCATAATTCCTTATTTGGAACTTAAATTATGAACTATACAAATATTTTAATCAGAAAATTATTAGCTTTATTTATGCCTGGTTATTCAATAAGCTTTTAATAATTACGTCTAAATTAATAAATTCTGTGTTTCCCAAGTCTTACATTTGAAGAATTAATATTCAAATCCATCATCATTTAATGTTTTTAAACAGCTTCAACAGCTTTAAACTTTCATAGCGCTGAAAGTTATTTAAATTTAATAAACCAGTGACTTTGAAGAGTTTGTCTTACATCAAGGTACGAGGGTCCGTTACTGAGGACCTCTTAGTGAGTTAACATCCAGACCTCAAAGAGCCGTGCAAAGGCTAATTTTATTTAACGTTATGTATATCATATCTGTTTTTATGGTTATAGTTTATAACTAAGTACTAATATGTGATGTTCATGAATACCTACGTGTATTTTTCACATATTATAAAACTGTATACATATTGGATGGATTGCTATTGATATCATAAAGCGAATTATGAGTGTCATTTTAAATATTTTGTAATATATGTAATGGATTGAATAAAAAAATTTCTATTCATCTCTTATTGGCATACCTAATATTATATGTATTTTAATCGATATTTATATTTATAATAATCGATATTTATGCATATATTGTAAATATGGCAAGGTCATTGGGCATTTATTTCTGTCATTTGTACGGTGTACACATACAAATTTAGCCACTGACTACAGCAATGGTAATTATATTGGATTTTATAATATTGGATTTTTACAGATCATGACTCTTGAGAAACGATGTCAAAATGCGAATGAAAAAGAAATGTACAACGAATGTCCAAGGCAATAATGATAATATTCTTAGAAATTTTATTGGCGTCAACAGTCGCTCGAATTTGGTTAATATATGAATCAGAATTGACAACATTAAACCAACTCTTTAAATACGTTTCCATTCTACGTGAACAAAATCACCTGTTAAACATTGTTACAAAGAAAAGACTACACTATTTTATTACTACCGATAAAAAAATAAATATTAAATGTGAAGAAAATCTTACTTATCACTTCAAAACAAAATATTAGATATAATGAAATAATTATGGTAAATGTCAATTTATAAAATGGCATTCATATAAATTAAGTCCGTCGTAGATATAAAATCGTTAACCTAATTTATCTCAGGTCATGTTTCATATGAGGTACGTTTGTAATTAGAATATTGTTCGCAGACCGTTACCCATATCCACCATCTATTCAGAGGGCTCTAATCTTTTCATTCATTACCTGTATAATGATAACAGATAGCCCTTCTGCTGAATACACTGCTTATGAGGACATTAGATATCATTCATGTTTTATGATATAAAAGCGTTTTCAATGTTAATAAAAACAGTATGTTTAAAAGAATATCCTACTCAACGGTTTCGATTCTCAATGTTTTATAAAAATTTCAAATAAGTAATTAATTCCAGAAACTTATATCAATAAAAAACTCATGACTACAGCAGTTAAATATTAAAATCCTTATAGTTCTCTCTGATAATAACAGTTTAACCGGATAATAAAACCTAAGTTAAGTTATTAAATTTTATTGGAAAAACAGCTGGCTCGAAATAAATTCTGAACGTTATACTCGTGCCAAGTGCACTGCTAAAATCGGGCTATAATTCATCATTTCAACAAAGCCTTGTTCAAACAGTGATGATAAATACTAGGTACTGACAAGCTGATAGTTTTTCACGATTTAGTCAAATAAAAGACTATCAAATGGTAAAAAATAAATGGGATTTTTCGCTGTGACTTTTTTCCGAAGTTTATGTAGCACTATTACTATATAGGATTATATTGAATACATTTTATATTGAGAAGTTAGTCAAGATTAGAACATCTGCCAATTAAACAAAAAAAAACGCAAATCTGTTTAGCCTAAACTAAATAATAATTTATTAAGTAGGTATATTAATTATCTTAAACTTTAATAGGTAGTCGGATGATTAACAAAATGACTTGATAGAACAGTACACATATTATAATATTTGTATAATTTAATTTTCGTATTTAAAAATAAAATTTTCCTTTCTATTCGTAAAATACGATGAGTTTTAAACCATACCTAGTTAATGTAGCATTATCAGGAATTGCGTCGTTTCGTCGCATGGAGATAGGCCTCGCGTGCTAGGTGTCCTCCTAACCGTTCAAAAGGCGGTTAACCAAAAGCTTACAAAGAAATATCCATGATCATTAAGTGCCGTCAGAAAACATGTCGTCATCGGGGCGACATCTCGAGAACACTCTACTCGACACCGTTTCCCACACTTACGCGATTGACATCGCGGAGCATGTATTTCGCAATCTCAAAATTGAGGTGTCTTGAGACCCTTTGCTGCGAAATGTTTAGGTGTTTTTTGTATCCTGAATCAGGCTCTAAGGTTTATATGGCAAGTTAAAGTAAGTTTTTCTTTGTGCTACGCATACAGAAAACACATATTACATTTTCACATACAAATGCAATATCTGTACTGTATCGTTTGTTGAATACCATATATTACAAGCTCCTTAAAGATAATCGATATCATATTTATCTATTGCCGAATTATTTCGGCTTGCTATATAAATAATTCATAGAAGAGCTGCTATATGGATTTTTGTTAAATTTCTTGTTATATTCTGTTATAAACAATTTAATATCTTTAATGCACAATTACAAACGACTGATGACTTTATTACCTTGTGACAACCCTAATCATTTTGACATCATAATATCCAATCACGTAAATGCCACTTCCGCATGTCAAATGCGAAGCATTCGGACAGTTACGTACACCGCAATATACATTAGTCATTATTTTGTCCTAGTGAAATATAAGAATTGAACAATAAGTAAATTAAAAAATGTTTTATCAATCATTTATCAAACAAGGCTAGACTTTTAACAGTTGAAAGTAATATTGGAGGTATTTTGTGATTGTTTTTCTATACATAACAAATTTTGTAGCATATATAACAAATTTGCAGCGTTGCGTTTTTAACATTGAAGCATATCGTACATTTAAAAAAATAATTATAAATAATGAAACAATTTATTGATTTTCATTAAACTGTAACCTCATTCCTACTAAAGCTTATACAGATAATATTGACTAGAAAATGTTAACAGCGTTTTAGCCGTCTCAAATTGACGTGCTTCAATATTCAGCTTTCGAATAAATAGAGTAGGTAGCTATCCCCATCTGTATTGGCTGGCAGCAATTAGTAACGTGAAATGCCTAAATCCCTTTTGAACGATTAATGCAATCTTCTCCCTTGAGAATTAATCAATGACGGAACGTCGTCGTGGGGTTGCAATTTTCCTTTATACATTATTAATTAAGCGATAACAGATCCCGATGGGATTGTTTTAAAAGGTCGTTATGTAACGCTTTGACTGACTATATAGGTTGAATTGAGAGAGTATATTGTTTGGATTAGCTGCAAGACCGATCAAATAGATAAATAGGTTGTTATGACTATCTTATGAAACCACAGTTATCTTGTTAAAAATGTCCCCATGGTTTCAAATTTTATGTTTATTAATGTATTCGGCATTACATTCAATCGATTTTATTATAGTCTACAGCTTGACAGATCTTAAGTGGAACCATGTTGGCACACACACCCAAATCTATCTAGAAGTCACACAGGTTATATAGTATTACCAGTATGCATATAGCCTATAGTCTTCCACAATAAATGGGCCATCTAGCACTGAAAGAACTTTTCAAATCGGACCAGTAGTTCTTTCAAACAAACAAATTATAATAATATTATTAGTATAGATTATTCTTATGAATAATCATATTATTATTAAAATTTATTCATTATTATGAATGTATGTTTTATTAAAACCTTTTCCTTTTTATATACTAATGTATGTAAATTAATATTTATCATGTCCCCGTTATTAAATAATTTCGATGGACAATTGTCTCAGAAATAGTAAATTACACTACACTATAAATTTTTATTCACCCAATGGCTATTATATTTTAAGGTACAAATTGATAGCGTTGTCAACTTTTTATGATACGCTTTTAAACTGTACTGGCTGGAAACAGTTAGTAAACAATGAATGCGACTTTATTTGCTGAAATCAACTTCATTTATCAGTTCAGCTGATGCTTTTTGTCGGTTTCAGTTCGGTCGAGTGTATATTAATTTGTATATATTTTAAGGATATTCATTGTTTATATTATAATGAATTTGATGATAAATCTAGGTCATATTAAGAATTTGGGTGATATCAGAGTGGCTGACGTGTTTGAGTGTGGGAGTCGAGCAAGTTTCGGTACGAATTGGGCCAACTCGCACCGGGGAATGTACGACCAGAAGATAAGCGTGGAATAAAAGTATACTACTGTGTTTCGTTCGGTGAGTGGGGGAGCCGGAGGCCCGAATCTTTTCCCTCGTCTATCAGTTCGTTCCTTTATTCCGTCGTCAATCCCTTTACCCTGAAACAGGTAACAGCAACACTTAGAATGCTATGTGAGCATAGGCACATAGTCACATATTAATCCCCCTAAATTCTTGTTGAATGCAATACCTATTGTGCTTTACCGTCAGTGAACTGTTATATGACATCTTCATGCTTTCTTACATCCATAAATGATGCGTTTTTAGTCTGTACTGTTACAACATAATCTTTTAAGACGCTACTATCACTTAACCAAATAGAAGAAGAATAGATACAACGTTTAAATTCAGTTTTTCGTATTCTTTTATTGAATGCCAGAATTCTGTAAAATGATTTCTTCAGTCATAATATAATGTATTCGTTCACCCCGAATTAATCAATAAAGTCAGGGACATCGGTGTAAATTGGCTTGTGCTCATTATAATTCTTTAATTATAAACCAGGGAAATTCAAATTGAATTAAATTCAGCGAAATTTCGTAATTCGCTGGGTTTAATTTACAGAATAACAATAACTGATCACTTAAACACCTAAAACACGTGTTATAATTTATGAACAAACTTGCTCTGAACAATTTTCATGGGTGCTGGAAAAATTACAAAATTCATTGAATTGTAATCAGTTCTTATGGCAACTACGATAAAAGCTTTATATAAATGAGTCAAGTTAACAGATTCTCTACAAGCAGACCGGCTATTAACACCTTTTTATCGTTCATTGTTTACTTTGAAATCGAAATAAATCGTGCCCTAAATTAATGGCCCTGTATCTGGTCGCAACAGGCCTGATAAATGCGCAAAATTTGTACGCACTATTCTGCCTGTCTTACGAGATATTTCTTTTGCTATAGTTTTGTTTATACGACTATTATGTTCTATCCTACATAGTGATTTACTATATTTTCTATGTCGTGTTTCTTATTCACACGAAAAACAAGACATATAAAATATAAAAACAAGTCTCGGTATAAAAATAAAATAAAAAAGTTTTAAATATGCAACAAAAGAAAGAGTTCGTTTAGTACACAACCTCACTGAATATTGGATTGTGTTTGATAAAACAAAAATATCATAAATAGAATAAAACCATTCCACACTGAAAATAGAATAATAATGTTTCAATTGAAGATACATTTAAATTTTTCTTCGTTAATATATTTTGCACCTCTCTGCCAATCCAATAAAGTTTTGAGAAAATTATTATTTTTAGTCAAAATTGATAATACTGAGTTCATTATTTACTATAATATAGAGTATGCTCATTGTTAATAGTATAACATAATAATTATTAAACTGTACTTCAAAACGCTTTAAATATTTTATATTTACTTATATAAAAGTTATAAACAATTGAAAGTACTTCAGAGTAAACTAAAGAAAAAGTAATTTGCAGTAAATATCTTGTACAAGTCACGTTTGCACGGTTGATTTGAGTCGTAGAGAACGATTGAATGGTCCGAGAGACTGTTTGAATTTTATAACACTTAACTAAGTCTATAATGTTGTCTATAATCCCTTTACTACTTTAGATAAACTGAATGAAAAATTGTTCAATTTTGCAGTGCTAGTTTCAATTTGATGGGCTATTTCACCGTAATCTAATGAACATGATAAAGCTTATTTCCTTCACACCAAGCAGCCTCGAATCAATAAATTAAATAAGGACTAAGATTCGAGGTGATTTCTTTGCATCACACTCTCCCAGTTCATTCTATTACATGCTGAATGTACCTGTCCGAAATCCAAGCAGTAATAAAGATCGAGATTACATCTTTCGATTTAGAAAAGGTCCACTAATACTTGAGACCATTTCATACAATGTTTCACGAAATCGAATTCCAAACGTATGGAATTTGGTACCTACGCATTCAATTGAAGTTATTTTTGATCAAAGGGTTATGTCTTACACAATTATCTTTTATTGGGTTTACGTGTTATTTCTGTAGTTTATAAAGTTGTCGTCGAATAAAATCACATTCTAAACTGTTACTTATCGTGTGCGTAGACTGAGGCGTGCGTATGTATTTATTTTTGTACTTTTAAATTCTAAATAATGTGTGTATATTAAATAATATCACAAACACGAGGCAGGATTCGAACCTGCGTATCTTGCCTAACCGTAGCAACGCCTAGCCTCTCCCCCCCCCTGATCCTGCCACAGTAATCGAATTTCTTCTACTCTTTCGGTTTCATGTGCCTAAGGGGCACCCCACGCCATCTATTGAGATGATTAAGAACCATCACAACCAATACGAAACATTATTTCAATGATTACAATATTGTATCGATGGAACGCGGCCTTTGTTAAATTTAATTTTTAGTTTTTATAGCATTGAAATGCTTTATAAATGAGAAATTTTGAAAGAATAGAAAAAATTTGATCACGAGGCAGGATTCGAACCTGCGTATCTTGCCTAACCGTAGCAACGCCTAGCCTCTCGGCCACTCGTGATCCTGCCACAGTAATCGAATTTCTTCTACTCTTTCGATTTCATGTGCCTAAGGGGCACCCCACGCCATCTATTGAGATAATTAAGAACCATCACAACCAATACGAAACATTATTTCAATGATTACAATATTGTATAATAACAGAAAATGTATTAAACCGAATAAATAATCGATTCTGATTAAATGACTCTATATCTACAACCAAGACCTCATTAATGCGTGCATAATGACGCGACAAAAATGACAAGAAAATATTCGAATGCGTTTCATAAATATTGTTAAAACATTCAATTCAAATACGTGATTGATTGGTTGCGATACTGATAGATTAGCTGAGTAATGCTTGTGTCGTGAAAGTGTCGTTAAGGTTTCCTCAAACTATAAGGGACGTACATTAACAAAGTTCTCTTATATATTTGAATTGCGTTTCATCGATCAACACAATATGCAGCAATTCAGTAAGTGACACACTATAACACACGCCACAACACACTGTAATACTCTAGGTAACACAAAGTAATGTTTAAGAAGTTAGCAGGAGAGGTACACAAAATATGATCATGGACCATGGACATGGATTGTATTTTTTTCTATTGTTATTTAACAAGACTCATTGTTATATTGAAAAAGCTAATTCTTCTTTATAAGTAAATATTTAGTGTGTTCCTAAAAACATTTTTCTTTATCCATTTGTAATGTTTTTATTTTACAGAGTTTATAAAATTTTAATGTCTATTAATGGAACTAATGGTTCAAAGTAGAGCTTGCAAATAATTTTATAGTCAATATAAAATATTTAATATGCAAAAATGTTTTTATATAATAATGGAACATGAGAGTTCCATTATTACATTCAATAAAACATATCAAACAATTCATTCTGCTTAAGAAATAAACATCCAGTAACACACCAAACGGTCATAACTGTAATCGTAAAATATAAGGCTGATACGACGACGACTTCGAAATTTCATTATAGCGTAAAATCATTGCAATTTCACATTCAATATCAATGCTTATAATGAATTTATAGACACATTAAAGGACAATAAGTGCTTAACGTGATAAATCAAAAAAAAAAAAAAAGTAATTTATCACTTTGAATAGATATAACTATCAAATATAACAACCATTTTAATAACACAGTAACGACGATATCTTATTAATAAATAATTACAAATACGAAAAGTATCTTTTGGTTCACATTTAAGTAAGTCTCAATTATTTAAGATTCTAATACAAAAATCAAGACACATCACATCAAATCATTCACAGCCAAAAACTTTCAAGCCATCCAAATACCGTGTAATAAAAAAACCTGCAATATTTTCTCCTTACGCGGCGGCCAGCTACGATAGTTGTGTTTGCTGAACTTTTTCTAAACACAAAACAAATTGAACAAAGCCGAATTGCGTTGTGTCCAGTGATAGCGGCATTGTGTTTCTCCGGAATTTGTATGAAGCTTTGTATACGGGCCGCATGTTACGATTTGTTATATTTAATGTTAACTCTTTCTACATGCTTTTTTGTATAAGAAAGATATTTCTATTTGGAGGCTGTGGTATAAATGTCAACAAGAAATATTGGATGTTTAACATTAAGTAAATACAGATATCATGAATATAGTCTAATTTCTGTTCTAACGAGGTTTGCTTTTATTAAGTAGGTATTAAGCTGAATTAAAATTAGGTATAATACACATTTATAACAAACATTATTAAAACTTTAATTATAAGGCAAACTAGTAATTGGTAATCCGATAACTTTTTTTACAAACTCGGGTCAGAAATTACTTATAAGTTATTTTGATTTTAAATAATAAGGAAACTACTATATTTCGGTAATTTCAGTTAAATATCTGAATTGTATTATTAAGCTTAAATGCCGAACCTAATGCAATACGCTTTTTCTTAGAGAACAAAAACAAACTAAGGCTCTAACAGCGGTAGCTAACAGGTGTCAATTTCAATTATTGATGTATCCCATTTCCTTGGCAAATCTGTAATGTAGCAAAATTAGATTATAGAAAGAAGCATGAACCATAAAAAGATGCATACCTTGGCTATAAGGTAACTCTGATAGGAGTGGTTTCTTAATATTATAGGGAACTGGTTGTATGCCTTTCTCTTATCATTTATGGACATGATATATAAATGTAGGCTGGTTATAAGACTTACCCAAACACGTACAAAATTTCATAGAAATCGGTCCAGCGGTTCGGAGAATTTTGGTAACATAAACCGCGATACGACAGTTTTTATTGGCATTGCAATTTTGTATAGATCGTGAGAGTATTATGCACAATATTATGCTATTCCATGTATGGAAAGTATGTGTATGTCTATTCAGTAGTTTCCTGAAAATATGACACAAATATCGCAATAATATTTTGGTCAGCGTTTACAGATATTTCATTGTTTACAATAAATAATGATGAAGATTTCGACCAATACCAGTAGGGTGGATTGCGGTGAAGGGGAGTGGGGTAACAATTTATTTAATCCTCCCTTCTCCAACCTACAAAATATTAGAAGAGACGATAAAAACACTAATCATGTAATCTCTTAACTGGAAACCCAATATTTTTCAAATCCAATTTAAGCTTTAGTAAATTCAACTATTTTTCAACACAAATAGAGCTATCGCGTTTCACTTGAAACTGAAAAATCACTGTTTAATGCTGTTATAAATTAGAGCTATCCAAGCCGTCCCAGTTTTAAGATATAAAACCTACGTCGGAAGCGGTTTATCGCAACTGTGACCACCGCCCAGAGCCCAGCGCCCAGTCCATATAAATTATGCAAGCGAGAACGTGTGAACACTTTATATTGCGGACTCGTTTGGTTCCCTTATCGTAAATATGTATTGTTTTGCCTGTTTACAGCATGTTAACATGTTTTAATTTGCAACGCATCTGTTTGTTATTTTGTATAGGTTTTGACGTGACTTTCAGGATGATTTGAAAATTGCAGTGGAATAAGTGAGCGGGTATAACAGTGAGTAATTAAATACTTAGTAATTAATTAAAACAACAATGTTCAAATTGTTTTCTTTATACGAATTAAATATTGTAGATATGATGATGATAGGTTCTTTGTGACGCAAGTTTAAGATATGAGAGGAAATAAATTCTTATTAAAGTAAGGTAATATAAATTATTACTCATTAATATGTACTCGCCTTTTTTTTAACTAAATATTTCAAGTATTTGACTTGTGTCGTTAGATTTCAAATAAAACGTTATTACAAAATAACAAATGTAAATTCTGTCAGTTTCGAATATTAGATCAAAAACTAAGAAAGTATATATCTCATTTCCTCCGTAACAGTTAACTTCGTATGATCATTTAAAATAAATTTAAATAATTAACTTTTAACTCGATTCAACTGTTCATTACGAAGTCAATGTTGCTATGAAATGTTAACTTTTTAATTTTCCCCAGAAGCAATGAGTTAGACAGCCGTTTAATAACTGCCATGGAATTTTCCCTGATTTTATGGACTTGTTCTCAAATGCTCGTTTGTATGGACAGATCCAATTTACAGGGCTATATTGTCGTTGTGTTTGTACTATTGTTATTCAAGTAATAAATAGATTTTACGAGGAATATGGATTTACGGTAAATCTTCAGTTACTCGTTTTCCGTAAATGTAGGTGACTTGTTGATAACGATTCTGAATTCTGATTTATCAAAAACATATTTGAGAAATGGATCATAATTGGATCATTTCTCGTTCTCTTCGGAAACATAGATACACAGACCTAATAAATAAAAAATGCTTTTATATGAAACAGTAATGGAATCAAAAATAACAAGCATGTACCTACCATACCCTATTTGATTATTTTCTTCCACAAATACCTAGCGCAATTTGTCTTATGTATATTGGAACTTTATTTCATGTATTCCATTATTTATCTTTTGATTCTCATTATTACCTGTATCTAATTTCTAAAAATTGAAATATTTATGAATTAGCTTATGTTTGCGACTTAATATGTATAGTACATATGGGCGATAGTAAAAGGAAATTTTCCTATTGAAAAGAGATCTTTCACCGCGGCATTAAAAAAAGGCTTTAAAACTTTCTAGCCTGCCTGGCTTTAAAACTTATCTCCAGACACAAAACTTCATATCATAAACCGCTCCATTACGGGCTACGCCTCGACGTAGACGTTTTTAGGTATCGATCTAGTGTCAGCTTTTTCCATTTGTTTTTTCTAACATTTGCAATGTACAAAAATTACACGTTTACCGAATTATGTTCATATTGAACAGATAAAAAAAAAAACAAAAGAAAAAAATGCAATATAAGTTTAAACGACAGATTGCTAAAGCTACCAACAAAAGTGCGTTAACATATATAGTTACATAACTTATTAAATATCAAGAAACTCAAAAATGCGCATGTATATGTATTTATATACATTTAATTCAATTAAATGAACAACATTCTGTTTGTCAACTTATTCGCCAATACTATACGCGAAGTAAACTATTCGATAAATAGGTACCCAAGGAACGAAGAACAGAATCCATTTGAAAGCTTAGGTCTGATAAGTACGGTCGCAGGGAGAAGTTAACTCGCTACCCTCTGCGTTCGTCGGCCATTTCACGCGCAATTTTATGATCACGTTTCAATAAAGAGGAATTCTTAGATGCTGTTGTTGAATATCGAATAATACATGGCCTTTGATGTTGAATAAAATAACGGTTTCACTTTCGTATCTTTGAAATATGAGATGCACATTTTGGTACTTCGAAATACCGAATATTAGGTAGATAGGACATTTGAATGTTGAAAATGTCACAAGAATTAATCTATACTAATATTAAAAATGCTGAAGATGTATGTTGTTTGAACGCGCTAATCTCAGGAACTACTGGTCCGATTTGAAAAATTCTTTCAGTGTTAGATAGCCCAGTTATTGAGGAAGGCTAGATAGGTGCCAAGGGCGAAGCCGGGGCGGACTGCTAGTCTTTTATAAAACAAGTTCTCATATCTTCTTTCTTAAATCGAGTTATTCAAAAGCCACAAACAATACATATATCTGGAAGGTATTATAACTTAAATAGATATTTTTTCAAGGAATTTATCAAAAGCATAATCGTATATTTACTACCCTCTGTCTTATTTCGTATTAAAAGAAGGTAAAAATCTGTCAATAAAAATCATTGGGGTTTTTGATTTATATCGATTGTTCAGATATGAATTATAGTAAACTAGACGCTCATTCCGGCTCCGCCCGGATATGAAGATGCCTATTGTATCCCAAGAGAGCATTTAATCGGGATAAAAAGTATACTATCACCCAAGTCAGCTCATACCCTGTCTGTATACCAAATTTCATTAAAATGCAAGGTGCAGTTTCCGCGTGAGCGACAAACATCCAAACAAACTAACTTACACAATTATAATATTAGTGTGATAGTGTGATGTTATTTTTCAACAAGTCAAATTCTATGATATTTTGCTTTGGTTTATTGATAAATATAGGCAGAAAGACACATAGAACCACACATTTCGCGCTTCTAAATTAAAATTAAACGCGTTGAATATTCTATCACACGACGAATTCGGGACAGCTCTGTAAAAATTCCTGATGCATTTAATTTAAATTGCTCTCTTTGGACAGGCAACACGTATAAAAACGTTATTTCTGGAGATCTCCCGGCTTAAGGCTACTTACCGCGGAATGAGGAGGCTCGCCTTCGCATTTCTTAAACGTCCATCCAGATGGTTCTATAAAAAGTATTTTGATGTGCACTCATAAATGTATTCATTTTAGTATTTTATATAGACACATAGCTATCTCTAGTATAATCTTTAGATTTAACGCATAAATAAGACATCATAATACTCAATGGAAAAAACAAGAAACGTGTTGTCTATTTTGTTAAAAGTGTAATGTAAGGTTATTTTTTAGCAATATTGTTTTAGAAAAAATGTCTATTTTTGTTCACTCTGTAAGCTTCAAATTGCAGTTTTCAGCAATAACTTTATCCATCTGGCAATTTAATTATCGGATAGAAGTATCCATATATAAGATAAAGTATACATTATATATGTATAGTTTATAGACAAGGAAAAATTCTTGTCTATGACATATACCTAGCATTTCGTATATATGATGTTATACGTTTTGAAGGGAAACCAGAGTCCGTATATATGACAGCTCACGCAAAATCTTCAAATTTGATATGTTTTGTTTTCATTATTGTATTGTTTTGTCTTAAGTTTATTGTTTTTTTTTTTAAATTGTATTTCTGTGGAGTCAAATAAATGTTTCTTTCTTTCTTTCTTTCTGATATTCACCAATACAATTTCTTTCAATGGATATAGAAATTTTGGACGGCCAGCATACAGGGAAAGTTATAATATCACTACATATTTAGTAGCTCTGCTGATATAGTTCATATTGTAACGCAAGTTGTAAATCCTTGCAATGTCACGAACAGAGGAAACTGATGTCCACCAGAATGCTATACTTTGTATAACTTCACAAGGCTCTGAATAAGCGAGCGAAAAATTTTGAATTGTTGTAATAATTAGTTGTATTCACAACCAGTATAAATTCAGAAGAACCTTTTTATCAATGCTCCAATTTATGTATTACTAGCATATGCACGCGGTTTCGCACGCGTTATCTATCCTATCATAGCTTTAGCTCATATCCTTTCTGTATCAAAACAAACAAACTTTAACATTTATCATATATAGTGTGTTTAGTGAATTTGTACTAGAAAATTGTGTTTCATGAGTGTTTTCTTTTAATAGGAATGTCGAAGGATTTAATTAAAGGAAAGAGGGAATAAGTCTGTGCAAACGATCGTCTCACGATACTCGCCCTCTAACGGCCACCAGTTTTGCTAAAAGTCTAACAAATTATACTCTGTTTAGCGATGATAACCGTATGAAGATTTTGGAACCATTCCGTAATTTTGGAATTACTAGACGTAAGCGGAGGTGGTTTTGTTTTATATTTATACTCGCAATATAAAACTGAAGACTTCCTTTGTTTGTTTGAACACACTATTCTCAGGTACAGGGGTCACATGCATATCTCATATATACCATTTCACATGTACATCATTCCTAATTGCTACAGGCTGTAAATGCCCAAGCAAAATCTGGAGCCTATATATGCACAAGGGAGGACCTGGGCGGGTCGCTAATAATATACAAATAATGATTAATTCAGAGAATAAACAAGTACCTTACTATATCGAAATGTCTAGATATTTATTAATAGAGTCGGATTATTGAGTGGACTTAACGCGATGCACCAGTTTCCCTTTAGATCGATGTCCTAACAATGCGTTTGCATAAATGAACCTAATATTCTAATGACGTATAGACAGAGATTAATTATTGTTCTGAGCTTTGTACGGTGGATGATAACCTGTTTTCATTATTATTTGAATGACTTAATTGAACGTGATGAAACATTTACATGAAATGTAGAATAACAATGTCCTATAATAATAATAATAATAAATCTTTATTTACTAAGTTTTTACATTACAGTGGATTGTGGCTCAGGTCCTCTTGCTAGGTATGTGTGTGTTTGTCTCTCTCTCTCTGTGTGTGTGTGTGTGTGTGTGTGTGTGTGTAGGTGTGTATGTGTATTTGCCCCATATCTATCGTTATGCCCAAAAATAAAACAGAACAACAAAAATTCTTTTGAGCATTAATTAAACGTATTATTTAATATTTATTAAATAACTTTTTACAAAAATTTCTTTTTCACGTAACTTATACAAGAATGAGCCCATAAATTATAGAAAAACTGTGTTTTTATTTCACATTGATGCAATGTGAGCTAAATAATATTTTCTTAATGTAACATTATACAGCATAACAGAGGAATGCAATTTGCAATACGACAAAGCCAGTATTTATTTGTGGTCACGACAAAAGAGGGCACCGCAGCAGGCAGATAAACGAAGCGACTTTAGCCCAGATTAGGATTAAAAGATCGAGTCTAAGGTTTACCCTTCTTTATAGAGATATTACATTTTCTGTTTGAGTAGTTTCCCCACCATCTTAATTATTGCCTTGTTTTGACAGATATAAGTTTGTGAAAACATCCAGATAGTAAGTATATAATGTAGGGCTTTGGGTTTTTACAGCAACAAGGTCGGCCTTGCCATTTATAAGTGATTTATTCCAGGCAAACAGCTGCTTATGGGTAACGATGTAAAATATCTTATCAAACAAAAGATTAACGATTCGCTATATTTTTTGACGAAAACTAAAAATAGCCATATTTATCGACAAAATTCACTACGTTTCATAACAAGTTTTATAACTGAAGTAAGAACTAAACTAACTCTACATATCTAGTCAAGTTCTCGCGAACTTTTCAAATTTACGAAGGTGCTCAAACCACGGCTAAGATGAAATGAGACATCCGAGTTGGCAATTGACATGAAAAGCGGGTAAGTTTATACAATGGGTGACGTCATAGAATGAACTTTAGGCTGTATTCATAATGAAAGAAATTACTGAAGAAGAAGAAGACTTAAGTATGACGTATATGGCATAATTTTGATTGTGAGTTTGTACATAGAACTGCTGTCCAATTGCTAAAAAGGATGAGGTAATCAGTTCGACTGTTTTTTTTTTCTGTTTGTTACCACATAACTTTCTATTGGATTAATCCATTTTAAACATTCTCTGATTGTAAGTTGGTACCTGCAATGTGGTCCTCATTGCCTGGACAATTTAAAGACGGTTTATTTTTTTGTTTAAGATAATTAGTTTTTCGATTTCATCGTTTGTTAACATTGGCGAAGCTTGTATGTTTAAAAAAAATGAAGGAATAAAATTACTTAGCACTTTTTATTGCAAAAATAATGCCAAGTCTTTAAGCATTTCAAAATTTATACACTTTATTGACATACTCACTACTATGTAGTTTATTTAACAGGTATGCATTAACTGCAAAAAGAACAGTTGGACATTAATAGAGCGCTTGATTATACACAGAACGCTTTTATGAAAGTCGTTCTATGTAAAATAAATTATATGAAAAGAAAATTTTTGTAGTAACCTGTATCAAAAAATTAACGTGGTTTTAAACTATATTAAGGTTAAATTTACATTTTGACATTAATATTCATTTGTATTCTATTTATTATTTAACGGAACTGAAAAATAATAAATTGAGCCTAAGTTGGTTGGTTGGTTTCTTAACCAACATAATTGTTTGTATAAATAAAAGCGGTATCTTGAAATTGCTTACATTGTCAATAATCTGAAATCTCCTCCAACGTACTTCATCCATAGAAGATATTGAAAAATTAATTTTTCGACGTCTCGCTGTAGATACGCCCTAATAAACGTCAACGTTCCTCCATTTTACAATTCATCATAGTTATTGCTTGTTTACTAAATCCTTGACGACGTTTGCTTTTAATATTTTTTATTCAGATATTGAATAAGAGCTGTTCACTCTTCCAGTGGATGGAAAAATACAAGCATCTATCGTTTGAGTAGGTAACAGAATATAATCATCATTGTTAATGTATTGAGTTTTTATATTTCTGAATAAATTCAGTAGATTGAAGCACCAGCGTGTGTTTCGTGGGCTTCATTTATTCTTTGTAAATTAATAAGTGACTCATAAAAATTCTTTTAAAAAAACATTTACATATTTATTGTCTTCAATGTTTACCTATTTTTGTTCATTGGTGTATTTTTTTAATTTATTGCATTCCGAATAATCTGAGCTTAACTATCAGCCAGTCGCTTTTAGGTAATTTTTTTTGCTTCTTATGTGTAGACTCATAGTACATACTACGTTCAAAGTTATTTTCTAATCGGTCCCATTTTGATTTCTTACATTTACAGATGACTCCGCCAATGCATAACTGATTTCGTCGAATACTTAGGTGCGAGTCGAATTTGCTTTCAACAGGTTAAAGAGATTTACGGCAGAATGGTAAGGCACACTCGAACCTCTTACATACATATTGGATCTGATTCGGGAATCTATTCTAGCGTTTTCTGTCGTGAGTTCATATTGAATTTTGGAATGTGTATGAATATTTTGTGTATGTAAATATCGAATATGCAAGCTAGAATCTGGGAAAATCCCTGTATTGATCGAATGCGATGGCTCTGGTTCTGATAGTGCTTTAGTGCTATATTATATACGCTGGCGGTATACAGGAGCTTTCCTTCAAAAGCCAACGTACTTACCAATAACAATTCATATTTAATATCCTAAAACCTCTTGTCGATCTAAAATCGCACTTGGCCAGCGTGGTGGATTATGGCTTGAACCCTCATAGGAGGCCTGTTTCCCAATAGTGTGAATATGTATGGGCTGAAGATGATGATGATGATGATGATGATGGTATGATTATTTTTTTATTTTTTATTTATTATTATGATTCGTTAAGTAAGTTTTTTAATAAAATCAATAGCCCTGTGGTTTCCTTGAACCAGAAAACATCATTGTTAAGTATCGATTAAACATTA
This sequence comes from Zerene cesonia, assembly GCF_012273895.1. Lineage (NCBI taxonomy): Eukaryota > Metazoa > Arthropoda > Insecta > Lepidoptera > Pieridae > Zerene > Zerene cesonia. The sequence continues at coordinate 4,341,265 of NC_052113.1, read as the reverse complement.
ATTAACCTTGTTTTCTTTCTAACACTCCATATTTTACACCCACAACCTGTAATTTATTGTACATTAAACAATTATTATTTAGTACGAGGTCTCCAATATCAGTGCAATAAGTAAATAACAATAATTCTTGATTACCATTAATGCAAGATCCAAGTGATAAACAAATTTATTTTCGTTTGTCTCGCTTAACGACGGGAATGGCTGTATTTTTGGCTAATTTAAAAACATGTGTACCACTGTATGTGATAGTCGAGCACGCTTCGGCACGAATTGGGCCAGCTCGCACCGGGGGAGTGCCATACCCCGACAAAAAACCGGTGTGAAATAATAGCATGCTATTGTGTTTCGATGAGTGGGGGAGCCGGAGGCCCATATCCTTTTCCTTACCCTTCCCAATCCTTTCCTTAATTCCTCTCATTAAGACTGTCTTAATCCTTTCCTAATTTAAAGTCGGCAATTCATTGAATACGTAAGGTCTGCATTTGATCTTATGCGTCTCCAAATGTTCACGGGTAGTAGTAGCATTTACCATCAGGCAACCAACTAGTTCCATTACCGACTATGACATAAAAAAAAACTTCCGTGGACGGTGCGGAAGAGCAAAAAAATATGTATGAATAGGTGTATCATAGGTCACCGGATTATCTATGTTCGGATTTATGGATTACCGTTCTAATCAGTACCTAATAACGACTTAATCGTTATTAGGTACTGATTAGAACGGTAGAAGAAAAAGAATCGATGAATGATTATTATAATGGTCTTCGATTTCCGATACGTTATTGAACTTCTTTGTCAGCATAATAGCTTTTATGATTTGTATTAGCTTCAACAAATACAACCTCGATAATAATATTCTTTCAACGGACAATTATTGGGAGTAAACCGAGTGTTATATTGTAATGATTCAATTCATTGCTATTTTGTTTGTTTTTGGGTGTTTTGTTATCATATAAACATTGATTACTGTGACAAAAATAATAATCAATTAAGTTTTACACAATACACCTATTGAACCACTGGAAATAAATATAAATTCAAGGTAAGAAATAAAATCAACGCAAAAAAATGCCCTAAAAGCACTCCCGATTTCCTCCTGTTAAACATTATTCACATTTCACGATAATGGAAGAAATATTTCCCTAATGCTAACGGTATATATTCTCATTCGTACTTAAAACGCCTAACCATTATTCAAATAACGGACTATCTCAATAATTAAATCAACGATTCAAACCATCCGATATTGGAGCTCATGAAAAATGCAACACGGCAATTTGCGGGATGTTGATGATCTGGTTGTTTTTACCTTTTCACGTCGACTACGGAACGTAACCGTGTTTTAATCAGTGTAAAATGTACAGGTGAAGGTATTGGCCGTTTAGGTTTGTTTATTTAGTACAAAGGATTTTGTAAAAATCGTCAGTCATAAATTTTATAAAACAAATTTGAAAATATAATAGTAATTTTCACAGTACTGACCTTATTTTCCCTTTTTATTGCTCTTATAAAGCTATATAAATTAAATTGTTATTGATTTATTCAGTTTACATTTGATTCTTTCCTTGTTTCGCACTTAATGTTACTTACACAACCAATATGTATACCAACACAAGTAAAAAAAAGTTTTGTTACAGTATTACCTATCTTCTTTATAATACGAAAAAGGTAGGCTACGAAATTGAGACTGAGGGCAGCTAGTTTTAACATCAAATACTAAGCAATTAACGTAGCAAATTCCGCCAACAGTTAATTCATTTCTTAACCGATCTTTTTTAGCTTAAAAACCATGTTTCGCTAAATGAAAACAATTCACAAATTCCACACAAAGCTGCGTAGTTTAACTCTGAATAGTTAATAAGGTAATTTACTTGCAAACAAAAAATTTAATGCCGTATTTTGTGAGTAAAAATTGTAGGACACGGAAATTACGTTTTGGATTACTGATTTATGACCCAACCGTTTGACCCGCATTATGTGGGACTCATTTAAAAGGGCCATACTTTTCAATGGTATTTTGATGCAATGCTCGATTAAATTTCCCTTACAGATGAATTAGATAGCTATCCCAAAACATGTATTTTGGAAATAATTGCGTAATTTATAAACACGGTAATGGTTAATCTTTAAAATAAAGCGGTAGCCAAGATTAACGTAGGTTGATGAATCCGAGAAACGTATCTTTTAATTAACTTGCTGGAGCGGATTAATTTTTATTTAGACTAATTAATTTGCTCCCAACGATGGTTAAAAGGATTTGTTTCAACTGGATTGCGATAAAAATGTTTTCCTGCTTAACATCTAATTTGCATTTAATTTGTGCGATGTTAATTTCAGACTTGGTATGAAATAATATTCTTGTAGCGTGAATAACGTACTGATGGCATATTAATGTATGGAATTATTTTGTATGGAATTTTTATTATGTAATTATTCAAGACAAATGGGAAATTTTTTAAATTAGTCTACTTAAAACATCAAAATACATAGTATTGTTATCGATTTCTGTCCCTAAAATTATTAATTAATAATACTAAAAGTTTGAGTGTCACTTTTAATATCAATTATTAGATTTTCGTTTATATGGCGTATTCATTCAAAGCAGCTGAATATATTTCATTGATTTTAGTGCAAAATTATTGTGTAATATTAAAAATTTTTTAATGGTGGATGGATGGATGATGGAGTTTCTTATTACACAAAAATCGCTGCTCGGATCGGAACATAATTTAGTACAGAGATAGATCAACATTTGTATTGCATATTTCTTAATTTCTTTTAATCATAAAGCGTCATGTAAATGGCATTACAAGTCACAGATTAGATTTTAATGCAATATTGTGATATTCATGTAGAACTGAATTTACCTGGCCTAACATATTTTTTATGTCAGAAAGTTACTTTTATCTCCGTCCGGTTTGCACCGTTTGCACTTGGTTTTAAAATTACTCTTATTACTACGATAGTTCTCTCTTTGTAGGTACATGTTATTAGATATACGGATAATATAAATATATTTGTTATATATTCTGCCATCACTAGTGTTTAACAAGTCGAGTTAATATATTATTATTAGCAATTTTAAAGTTTAAGTTTGAGTCAAATTCAGCGAGTGAAGCTACAAAATATTCATCATCACAAGCCTATATGCGGATTGTCAGATGTCATATGTACTTATATATGAAGCAAGAATTACATAAGGTATAAGGATACAGGTATATATATATATATATCTTTGCTATGTGGGATTTAAGTAAAGTATAAATCACTCGGTTTTCATTACTCCTTTTTCTTTAAAATTGTTTTTACAATAAAAAAAACATACAACACTGAACTCATTAATACGTTATTCCTTTTAAATTAATTTTCAACCAACGTTTCAAAAACGGAGGCGGTTCACAATTCGACATAAATAATATTTTTTTAACTTTTGAAAAATCATTTTTTAGAATTATAAATCAAATTTCGACTTTGATAGTCTGTGAGAGAGCCCCTAATAATGCCACAAAGCTTATACAATATCCACTCACACCCATAACTCCAAAACTTAAGGCACATTGAAAACCAACAACGAAATATACCACAAAAGTCCGTAAAGCTGTATATTATCATATATAGTTTATCACAAGAGTATAGCGTTTAAAAGCTGGTTATTATGTAAATTTAAAGGCAACTTTGATTAAGCTGTAGCCAGAAATAACTGACCCATAATTGCTACTATTTATCGTGAGTCGTAATTTGAGTGTGAAATATGGGCCTTTCTTTGATACCCTTTGATATTTATGACCGCGGTCATAATATTGCCATCGACCTGCGTAATACTTTAAGTAAAGATTTGAGTTTGACTTAACAATCTAGATGCGCCAAATTTATATTTATTATTCCGACCGTACCGATTCCATATTCTTATTATAAAAGAATTATTCAAATAAAAATTAACGTAAATTGATTCAACAAATACAACAGTGAGGTTCATTAAACGTCGTCATCATATAAATTATTTATCTAACTAAGAGGTATTACAAAAACGATTTTTCGAGTATTCTTGAACGAAAGCCGCGCTCCACGTTCGCTGTAGACATTCAAAATGGCTGTATAATATCCGTTGCGGGTTCAATCACCATTTCCAATTCCATTTGTTATGCAATTCCGGGTGAAATTCAGATTTGTTGCCACGATACAGAATCTCATTGAACAAGATATTTACGTCTGGATTATCAAAGGTCCTTTGATCTAATTCTATGAATAATAATTTGACTTATCGCTCGCTAGAGTAGTGTGTATTACGCTGTTTGTAAACATTGTTGCGTTTTAATGTCTTGTTTATCTACCTGTATTTTGTCATTTCGATTATGTATTAGTCGGTGAGGAGGTAGTGTTGAAGTGTTTTTAAAATAAATATTTAGTATGTGGGTGTCGAGCACGCTGCGGCACGAATTGGGCCAGCTCGCAACATGGAAGAACCACATACCACAGAAAACAGGCGTGAAATAATAGCTTGCTATTGCTTTTCGTACGGTTAGTGGGGGAGGACTATATCCTTTACCTTACCCGTCCCAGTCCTTTCTTTCGTTCCTCTCGTCAATCCTTTCTTAATCCCTTCCAATTTAAAGTCGGCAATCCATTTGTACAATTGTGCAATTGACCTTACGCCTATCCAAATGTTTATAGGGCGGTGGTAGCGCTTATCACCAGGCGACCCACCATTGTCGACGATGACATAAAAAAAATATTAAAATTACTGATAAATTTCTAAAATCTACCAATCCTAACCTAACCTAAACCTCTCTTTGTGATGATGATAAGAAACCCGTTCATTGCAAATTACCATCAAAACATAAAACACAACAATAATAGATATTTAGAACCTGAAAGCTCTAATTTTCATTTGTCATATTTTGAAAACAGTAATTTTACCACGCTTTTGTATTTCTTTTTGTATAGATTTAAACGTTGTTTTCCGAGACATTTCTTTTTACATGAGTAAAAACAGTCACAATAGTTATTTACAAGGTATATAAGAGAATGGTGTAATTTAAAAATGCTCGAGTACAATTCTTATTTTTAATTAAAAACGTATTCTGCTCTTATATTTGCTGCTATGTCATAGCATTCCCGTTGGTAGATTATATAAAAGCCGAGTATTAATTAATAATAAAAAGAGTACTTAAGTTTTTATTTTTTATTTGTAGCTACGAAAGGGATAAATGTACTCGGGAATAAAGGAAGAATAAATAAACAATATATAGAAATCGAGAAGATGGGCGTAATAGACTATCTCTATTGTAACAAATCAATAAAAAAAATAATTACACAAATATTCGCGCAAACACAAACCTTCGGTTAAAGTTCGTTGAAATGAAAATCCGTCACGATCAAAGAAATAGCTTGGCTTAATAGATAAGCTCAAAGAAAGCTTGCTAGGCAGACTACTTTAAATATTTGATAAAAAAGTTACTGAAGTTTTCAATCATGCACGTTTCTATATGCAAATCTAAATATATGTATTGAAATGCAGTCTCATCATTAACACGGGTATAAAGCCACCAAAAGTACATATCCCAGGAGTTTATTTTAAAGAATAAAAATACAGGTAAGGGGGCTGCGTAAACCCAATCCCTCCACCCACCTCCTGTCAAAGAATATTACTCTCCCGTTACTTAAAAATAACCGCTATAAAGGTTGTACTCGTTGTTGGTTATACACCAGCGTCCAGTGCAATCACCCAGTTATAATACAATTCTCACTACCACTTCACGCGAACTACAATGACCGTCCCAGTTCTGCATTCATTTTCCACAGGAAAATGTTGACGCTCAACAAACAATAGGAGGACGTGTTTTACTGCACATCGTGCATAGATGAACGTGTATAGGTGTTCAAACTCGTTCTGTATAAAAGAGACAATGAACGGTGTACATCAGCGGACAATCGATTCTGTAATTGAATAGCGCAAGGCGTTGTCAGAGGCTTTGGGTCTGTAGTGTTTAAAGTAAAAGCATTTTTTATAAATGGAAAGAATACATACAACTTTCACAATATTTAAAGAATGATGAAACTATATACCTATTTTGATATTGTTGTATTTTTTTTAAATAGGCACTAAACAATATTTAAAATACAACAAGCGATACTACATGTGTAAAATTTAAACTCATTTATGATTCGTAAATATTTTTAAATCAATTTAATTGCATCTCCTCTCAACACAATGCATAGGTAGGTACATTTAACTATGTTACCTTGATTTATTATTGATAGAATTAATTCTCTCTTGCTACATATTTAGTTTACTAGTTGTTTTATTATCATGTAAAATCTTATTCAAGAATTAATATAGTTTAATTGTCAGAGCAGATTTGTATATTGATTTCCTTTCTAGAGCTGATTAATATCCAATAAATTCTGAGTATCATCTTCCTCTGTACTTTCACATTAAAATTCGCTCCTAAAAAAATTAAAAATATGTGTATATGAAAACCAAAAACATGATTTAGAAGTTAGTATACTACGCATATTTAAATAATATTACTTAATTTTAAACTGATACTAAATTATTTTAGAACTAAAATACGACTGATTAAATATTCTCTCACAAAAATTATTACTTAGTAATAATTCATCTCGGATTTAGCCATTAAATGTTCAACTCCCGAATACAGTAACGTCTTAACGCTTAATACTACAAAGTTTCAGCTAATTTGCAGATCAACCGAGTGTAACGAAGAGATTACGTTAATGTCCTTAACCTGTATTTATTATTGCCCGTTTTTAAGTAAATTGTTTGTCAATGAAACTTTGAGATGACATTTTTATACACTATACTATCCACATATACTTATAAAATCTGCTAGTCATTTTTAATTCGTATCATATTACAAAGTATTATAAAAGGCAATATAATAACGTAAATACAGTTTTGAAATACATTGCTTTACCTCAAAAAAGGAATTTTTTTTTTATCAGAAATCTCTCTATTTCTTTCTCAGAAGCGAAGAGAAGGATAACTAAACCTATAGGTAAAGGTAAAAAGTTATTATTCTTTGTTAACCTTTTTAGCATAATAAAATAGCATATTGTTATTATAAATTATAAATAATTGTAATTAGTTATAACCATTAAGCTTCCCTTCAAAAATTCAAGTCAAATTCATACTTAGTTATTTCATCATAAGACTTCGCAGCCCTGGAAAGCATTTTACGAGAATACCAACGTGGCTAGGCTGCTGTACCCGTGTTATTCATTCGTAGCTTTTAATAGTCTACAGCTTAGGCACTAGGTTAAGAACCGGGCACTAGAGAAATAGCGTACGATTTACTTAATCGGTACAACTCTGCATTCGGTATACATGCGTGTTTTACCCCGAAGATGTCGGTGTGCTAACATTGTGCACATGGCCCACACCCATTTTTCATAAACACTATTTCTTAAAGGACCTCTCCGAACGATCTTGTGTATTAGAGCACTAAGACCCTCGTTTAACCCTCAGCTAATCCAAATAATGAACCGCTCAGTAAACATGATGGAAAATTCCCCTTGTCATCGTATTATATTTTGTTGAACATTCGGTTTATACTCACTTGACTAGAAGTAATGAATTGACCGAGTAATTTGGCCTAAAATGTTGTATCTGTATGTCGCAAGAACATTTTTCTCTGTAGTATTTCTTTTACCTAACCTATTATCATTAAGCATCATATTTGTTTAGTATAACATATTATATAAGGCTCATTCTTAGGAACATACTTCCATTGGGGAATATCGTAGTAAAAGTTTAAGTAATATATATGATTTGTACTTACATAATATGAAGTAGGTATATAATCGTTTGAATTTCTTTAATATCTCAAATATTGTATCAAAACAGAATTCTTATATAACATTTAGGTATTACTACTTCGCCTTGGGAGTGCTACACACCGTTTCCCGGAAAAGTTATCAGATCTTAGTGTTTTTTCGTGTCGTTTTCTTTAAAAATTTTAATATTTAAAATAGACGATAAATGATGTAGCATTATTATAAATTGTCAAATATTATTAACCGTTGTTTATTTTTTTATTCACAATTCGTATTAACGTATCTTTTAGAATAATAAAAAAGTAAATAACAAAAAATACTCCGTTATACAGGTAAATAAGTCAAATAAGTTTTTTGAATAAAAGCAATTTTATATTACAATTGTTTATGTCAATCCTCTTACACACCAGTTGTATGTATACTCATAAATTATAGTACTTTCATCATATTTTTTACGTTAAATACTGCTGTTACAATGTACCTTCTTGTGCAGATTCACGTCCATAAACAATACATTTCATAACGTACAAAGTTTAGAGTGGAACCGAATTCTCAAGTCATTACGGAGCTTTAGTGAGTACTTGAAAATATATACAGTGCAGTAGTTTTCGTAGAATTTAATAGTGATGCCGTGATGAACCTTTGTTATAGTTGTGTGCTTAAAATAACTTGCATTTTAACTGGTGAATGAATTTTGAATCATCATTAAATATTTAAATGAATAAACCTATAAGTTTATGACGATTAGTTGTATTAACATTGTTGGAAGAGCTTTTACTTTCTTTGGTGTCTGATAAAATGTACGTGTTAATATAATTAGAGATAAAACATTTTCATATGAATACGAAGAAAAACTTTAAGAAAACACATAAAACAAAATTTTACGGCATTTTCACGTTATTAACAATCCTACTTTCTACTCAAATGTTATAAATGTTAAAGTTTGTGAGGATAGATCATGTACTCTTCCACGCGAATACCAGAAATCGGTTTTTAATAATATTCGTTTATTATATAGCTTATGTACTAGATAAGACGGCTCTAGAAATACTTGCTTTGCCCCTTGCTTGCCGTGGATGAAAACGCGCAGCTAGTTCAATATATATATAGAAAATCATTATAATGTTCAATCAATTGCCAAATTGAGCTAACATCCCAAACCCATTGAACCTATACGCTAGTCTCAGACCAGAGCCTATATATACAACCAGTATATTGTTGTCTTCATTGTGTAAATTGAAATCCCTCCGCCCACACAGAGCCATCTTAATCTTGGGATAACTGTTATAATAATCAAATTGAGTTTCATATATCATTTGGCCAAAATGTTCAATGCTTTACGTAGGTGTATGTGTTGTAGAGGTTATCTTTTGTATTCGCTATTTATAAATACTATATTTTATCGTTTAAAAAAAGAAGTCCTTAATTGAACTGGATATCTTTGTGTTTCTTACCTTAGAACTTCTATTGGGTGAACCGATTTTGATGAAACTGGTACTTTCCTTTCTAGTAAGCTATTTTTTGAAATGAATTAGGTTCTAATTTATTCATATTAATTTCATACAAAAATATCAAGAGCAAATTTATATTTTGAATTGTTAATGGAGCGAATATTAATGATAGATAATTAAATATTTCTTTTGAACATGACTGCTATAAATTATCACGTTAAGTATAATTAATTATTTATGAGATCATAATCTAAATAGGTTCTTTACGTGTTTATTATTGTAATAAGATTGGGGTTCCTTTTCTTATAAAATTATAACATAATATCTACACCTATAAATCATACTTATTAAACATATGCAATAATTTGTCTTCTTACAAGTATTATATAGATTTATTTATATTTACCACATAATTAATATTCAACCTGTGCCTATACACATAACATTTATATATAATATTATATCGCCGTTCCCGAGCCAGCAACAGATTTCATAGAATGGAAACATAAGTTATTTGTAAGTTTTTTTTGGCGTTACGTCATCTTTATATGGAAACCGTAACTGTTTTACTTGTCCCCACGAAAATTGTGCTGGCATAGACTTCGTCGCCCACTATCCTTGATAATGATTTTGCTTGCTATTTAGACTTTAATAAGGAGCTACTTAATAAATTAGATCGATTTAAAAATCTTACTATCCGATTTATCTTGGCTTGCGCAAATTTAATCATATCTCAGAATATCGCTCGAAACTCAATTGGTTGCCGACTTCGCAGGAATACTCTCACCCTTTCTCTCCTTAAACCATTCCTTTTTGGTCCTAAATGTGAACCCTACCTTAAACGTTCGTGATCATGGGTTCTTCTCATGAACTCGATCTACACAGGGAGACAACAATACATAGCGTATTGTTGTCTCCCTCCATGTATGCATGTCGATGCATGTCTCCTCACAAAAACCGATTTTTCTCTTCCCTTATATATTTATTCTTTTCATTTACCGTGCGAACTGTGAGGTTGAATAACGCACATCCTATCAACATAAGGTCATCCTATTATCCTTCAAGTTTCTTTTCAAACATAATTTTTTAACAACAATTGTAGATTATTGACTTATTAAATAAATAAAAAAAAAACTAATGCTATAGTAAAAATGTTTTTATATTCTAATTATTTGTACAGAACCATTTCGTTTTAGAAAAACATTTAATTTTCCTAAAATATCTAAAATGAGGTATATTTATGACGTGTTTGTCCTGAAATATGATCCTGATTGCGCGATGAAATGTAGCTTGTAAATAAATCATATTTTATCATGAATTGGTTTTGTTTTAACATACCTAATGTTTTATCGTTATCAGAAGGGGTAGCTTTTACGACTTAATTTTTACACTTTTTGACCATTTTTTTATATATTTTTTAGTATTACCTGTTTATTCAATTCTTTTTATTATACTAATTAATTGAGTTAGGGTAGTTTACTTTTTCATTTAATCACTAAACTGATATGGTTAAGGTCAGTGTAGCTTTTTGCCCACGTCTTTCCCATGTCGTCTCTAGAATAGTTATTATATGTTAAAAAGGTTCATTAAACCCATTAACCTAAGACATTACAATGCAGGTTTTCTATATATTGTGTTCCGGGTTTTTTGCAAAAAGTCCAAAGTTGTGACATCGAAATATATACAGTATCGAAATTCACAGCGTAGCCAATTAATAAAGACTGACCATGCACAAACCATATCGTGCACGCCAACGCCATACTTCCAAAAATAACTATATTAATAAATGCATTATGCGTACATCAATGATACTGTATTATTTACATTATTCCGATTGTTTTTGCATATTAAAAATGCCGTATACTGTATACCTCAATTTAATTTAAGCGTGATTACACGCAGCTCGTTGAGCTGAAAACCCATCGTCATGAAAATTGATAATTACATGTAGCATTTTGATTAAATTATATTTTGTTTCATTATACTGATGTACATAGATTACGAGGTGTGTTTAATGAACGTGAATTCCAAAGGATGAGCACATTGTTACGTAGTTTGATTTCAATCGGCAATGTTTTCTTGTATGGAAGATTGTGGTATCACAATTATTAAATTAGTAGCCATTATATTTTTAAATTAGTAGCCATTATATTGTAGACGGTGAAGGAAAACATCGTCAGGAAACCGACATGTCAAAGAATCGAAGTTCGACGACATGTGACATCTGCCAACCCGCACTTGGCCAGCGTGGTGGATTATGGCCTGAACCCTCATAGAAGGCCTGAAGAATTATTTTTGTGAAAACAAAAAACTCGGCTGATAACTTTTTAGATTTACTGCATCTAATAGTAATTTTATGATCTGTCATTTGATAGCAAGCTAAGGTACAACAAAAAAGCCCCTTATAGCGCTATTATTTCTTTATTTAAAGAAACAGGCATACACAGTCACATACATACATACACATGTATATATATACACATATATACGTACATACCAACGAAAAACATTACCCTTCTTTGTGTCGCAGTCCGGTAGCAAGAATTTACTTGAATTCACCATATTTACATGATCAATCAAAGGGATTGATCAACAAAAAAATATCTTGGACAATTTGTATAATTTGATACTGTATATAAAAATGTTCCAATTATAGTGCGATGAAATTTTCGCTTCATAAATTCGATATATGTATTTGCCTTTTATTAATTAAAATAAATGGACATTTCATTCGTTTGTTATTTACGCCAATATTTGATTTGTTGGTGGAATGACTACAATTAAAATAGTTCCGATGGAATTAATGAGCTGGAATACAATTTGAATAATCGCCTTATAATTGCCCGACTGCGAAAGAGCGAAACTATATAAACGGAAGTGAAAGTTAAACAAACACCTATTAAAACCGGCTTATAAAATAAATCATCTTTAAATTATTAATCTTTAATCATTTTTAAATTAATCCTATTATTTATATCCCCATTTAAACATGGCATAAGCGTGCCGCATAAGTGTTGTGTACTATTTGGGTTTTAGTACGAGGCATTCTAAATGGTTGCATAATATTAAAAAAAAACTGATAATAATAAAAAGTTATTTATTTCTACACCATTATCATTTACAAAGTCATATGATTGTTTCACACTTCAGTCTAGTGTGCAGCATTTTAGAGATGTTTTCGTTATTTTTTTTAACCATATTAAGACCATATGCAGATTAAATACAAAAAGTCTCATGGCACATTAGTTACTCAAAAGGATTCAAATCAGAATGATTATCGTATTTTCATATTTCATTTCATATAAGCCAGTATTTGTTTCAAACCTTTTTCAAAATAAAATAAAACGGCTAAGAATTTTAACTAACATTTTTATTTAAAACTATATAATTACAATAACTGCTTGTGTCTTCCCAACCTCCTGATCATTTTCTAATAATTTATTATCAGATACAGGAGATTGTATACCTACTGCGATATTTTCAAATATTTAAATTAGAACATATTTCCGTTATTTTCATCGGATGTTAAATGCCGCTCGGGCGGAAATTGGCAAAATTAATTGCATATACAAAGGGTCAGAATACAAGAGACCCATGGCTAAATTTATGTTGGAATTTTATTTCGTTGGAAATAAAATGGATTCTAAACACATTTCAGCATTCAGTCGTGAAAACATGGTTACTTTTGAACGGCAATGAATGGCTTATTCTATTCTGTGGGGATTTTTATAAACATTTTCATTCAAGTGACTCGAACTAAATTTTAGTTAATGTATATTATCTGGTAAATAAAGCTATATTCATGATAGAAGTTAAGCATTTTTAAAGTTAATTAATTAATTCATAAACATGTGCCTTTATTCAATTCACATAATTACTTTTCATAATGTTTTTAACGTATTGTACTAACTTCCTGTTAATCATCCTCAGATTCGAAATCAAATATATGCGATGAAAATAATCAGGCCAATAGTACGGAATGGAAGGTCGTTCTTGATAATGGATATTTAATTTGGCCATACCCGTAAGTGATAAGAGTAAGAACGTTTCAAAATTGTTGACGTAATGTTACTGCTGAGAATCTGACATATAGTTAGCAATCAAACATGACCTTTTCATTAAAGCTAGATGGGATATCGGCTCCGATAAAATTGGAACTAACCAAGCTAAATAGAAACTGTGTACGGCAGAATTTCTCTCAAGCATGACATGCGGTTATGCTAGGTCTACGATCAAGAAATAAAATGTACCTTTTCATATAAAATTGAACTAAGAGCTGTAAGCGCAATCAAAATTGATACTTTTGCATTTATAAGAGTCGTGCATAATGTTAACATGATTTCTGTTATACAGCTTATGAATTAGTTTTTTCAGTGGTTAGAAAAATCAGCACCCTATTTTTATAGCTTTAAATAGTATGTATATTTAGTTAGACAGACGTACCTACGTAAAATGCATTAAAAGTGATATGAGTCAATTTTATCATTACAATTGATTTTAAAACTTGCATTATTTTAAAATAAAAGCATTTTAATTTATAACACGACCATGTATGATAATAAGTCAGAAGTGGATTTGGAAATATTAAAATTATCCCAAATTATCCCAGTTGGAAACAGATAAAAGTCTCCTACTGCAGGTATTCATTACTAAATTACTCAGATACATACGCAGATTTATGGCCCTAAATTGAACATTGGTGTGAAAAACAAATACCATTTTGTATTGATTTCAAAAGCTAAAATAAAATGTATGTATCGTCGGACAAATGATTTATATTAAATAGATATCGTCTCGTATAAAACGTGACGATTCAGCACATTTGAATGCCAAATTTTTCGCGTGATTACGTGTAGGTACCGAACTACAAAAGTAAAAAGTTATTTCACAAATAACTTGTGTGCCGGTAGCCGGGAAGCCTTTTGTGCAAATTTATATGGAATGCTTGCATGCTGATAATATTTTCGATTTAATGTATCTATCTTTTGTGGAAAACGTTGAAAAAAGTTTTAAGAAGTTTGTACAACTATGGCCACAGCAGTGTAGTTTGTATACTTTTATATTAAAATAAATACTAATAAAATTAGTAATGTATGGACTCCTCTAGTTTGTATTATAATAAAAACGAAATTTTCTTTGCAGCCAAGTGGAATATCATATATATATACTTTTTGACATTAACATATTAGCAGAACCGGTTATTGAAATTAACATTACAAGATAATGATTATAATAATTGCAACTAGAGAACGATGTTTCTAAGAGAGCACGTTTTTCAGTAATGTAGACATTCTGATAAGTCACCTCTCTTCTATATATATTGTTTTAGTTGTAAAATAATAGTCGCATAATTTGATTTAAATGTGATGAGTATGGTTAGACAACAAAATACGTATGTAAATATGAAAAGTAAAATATCAAAAATAATTGAAAACAAAGACCAGCATAGTTTTATATAACATGTGGTAAAAGTTTAAAAATAATTGGAAGTTTTAACAAATTTTAATATCGTCAAATTCGAACTGAAATTTGTTTGTATCGTGGCCTATAAATTTCACTTCAAACTAACAAAACGCGAATTCAGTAATAAAATTTCCTCTTTAATATCCTGTTGAGAGCTAAAAACATTAGATGTCAGTATTTCTTTCAAACTGTAATTTGTATTGACTTAACAACATGAAGGAAATTGAAGTCGCGTATAAAAGACATGCTATTTATTTAAGTCGTCGCAAAAATACTAGGTTGTCGGGTCACATTCAAGGCATTTGTATTAAGTAGATATAAAGCGAAATGTGTTTGAATTCTGTAATTGCTCAGCGGGAGTGGAAAAAGGCTTTTCACTACACTGCAGTGCAAATGGGAATGATACAGTGCTGAAGATACTGTTATAAGTGCATTGTTTGAAGTAAATGGGACGGTAAAAGACTTCTCAGCGCGATCTGAATAATTATAATCTGTATTTCGTCCTGCTTTTCAGGTGTTATTTTAATAGCACCATTGAAATGTATATCTGTGAGTAAAATCATTCATTTTATGACCGATATTAATTTTAATCAAATTAACTTTTTAAACTTATAAAGTTTGTCCTTATAATATCTTAAGAAAAGTGTTACGTAAGAGTATGTAAATGATTCAATTTGTTTAATTTTTTTAGTATACGGTACCTTTTTGGAGACCTAGTAGGTATGATACATTCTTCAAATTAATCCGTTCTAATAGGTTGATAGGAATTTTTCATTTAAATATAAGTAAAAATGCTCCTGACTTATCACGATAAAACTATTCACCAATATATGTCTCTAATATGACATTTTTGTATGATGTATTATATGAATTATATATAGTAAGTAGTAGTAGAGAAATGAATTATTATAACGGAGAAAAATACCAAATTTGAGTGATTTGACCCATAAATAAAAAAAAAAATATCATCTTGAGATATTCCTAATGATGATTAAGAAGTTTTCATTATACATACACATATTTTTAAATTTTCGTTCACAGGTTGGTGTCGTTTACCATTATGTATCGCCGTCTCTCTCTGACACATGCACTGTGCTGTTTTCATTGCTCATGTTCCAAATCTCGTTTTAATAAATAATTTTATTCATTTTATATTAGTTAAAAATATGTATTCTGAATGTCTTCGATCCATTGTAATAATACGAAATACAGTTATACCCACGCAATCATGAATTACTCCCAAAATAATAAATATCTAATACAATACAAAAATACAGATAATATGTAGTGAGAAACAAAGAGTTCCTAAATAACAAATGCTTTATTGGCACTTATATTAATGGAAGTTCTGATGGTTTATATATTTTGGCAATATTAATTTTTTACAGCTAAAACTTTTTATCATACTTTACATTTATATATGTGTTCCATTTTCTATCATAAACAAAGACGATGCAAGTGACCTATCTTCATCCATCACGTATGAAGTTTCTATTATGCTATTTTTATATAAAAATGATTATACAGCGGTAGATTGAAGCTATCATTTGATTTATCCTACTCATATTATAAGTACAACATTTGTAAAGACGGTTTTCTTTTTCATTTATGGTTCGCCTGATGGTAAACGATCACCTCCGCCCATGAACATTCGCGGAGGCTTAGATCTCTGAGAATGCGCTGCCCGCTTATAAGGGATAAG
Organism: Zerene cesonia; assembly: GCF_012273895.1. Taxonomy (NCBI): domain Eukaryota; kingdom Metazoa; phylum Arthropoda; class Insecta; order Lepidoptera; family Pieridae; genus Zerene; species Zerene cesonia. Next base: position 4,324,852 of record NC_052113.1, on the reverse strand, counting down.
GAAAGGATTGGTGAGTGGAAAGAAGGAATGGACTAGGAAGGAAATAGACCTCCTAGATAGGTTGTTTATTTATTGCTTTCACTCAGAAACTGCTAAGATTTGCATGTAACTTTACAGTATACATTGCGTTTGCGCGCGGGTACGTCTGATGTTGTAACCACGCGGAATAGCTAGTTTTCCAATATTAATTACTTAAATTATTTATAGAATAAAGGGCTGTATCTTCCAGTGGAATTGCAACCTCTTTGAATTGGTTTATTTCTATTTTACTTATTTTCTTTGTTCCAACAATTGAGACGCGCTTAAATTAATTCAGATGGTTCGTCCTTTTTTTTAGTATTTTGAATTAACAAACCTAATAAGCTAACAAAATAAAAGTGTTTGCGGATTATTCTTAACAAAATTATCACAATACTGGAATTAAGTAAATTATATTATATTCTTATATAGTTATGATCAATTATTTACCTTCTTGGGTGGCATAGTTAAACTTTGGAATATATTTAATCATTTGATTAAAATTTATATGCAATGAGAAGAAGGTATATTCCTGTTTAGTGATTTATTTCGATAACTGAATCATTGGAATTCGTGTAAATTGTTACCTTAATTTATATTAAAAGTCTAGTTATCTAGATAGAAAACAATGCCGTAACACAGACTGTAGACCATAGATTCTACACTTATATACTGGTACTGTAGGCTGTAGTTTTATTTTTCTATATGAAATGTGTACTTAGAGATCTGACTTAAAACTGATGTACAATCTTCTGTTGTTTATGTAAGAAATAAATTAGTATTATTAATTAATTACTTGTTAAATATCTTACAGAAACAATTATGCATAAGAGTCAAATGCTAATTACTAAAATTATTAATTTTATCTGCGAAAAAAATTACGTGCCCATTAGTTATATAAAGTATGTAGTTAGTGATAAGCATAATACAAATCAAAATATTCGTAAAAGGTCACAGTGAAACATTTATTACATATAAAATATTCAAAAACTCACAAATAAAAACGTACAAGATCAAACAGTCGAAGCAGCCGCGTCTTAAATAAAATTTTCAAAAAACCAAAGGCGAAGTTTGTGTCATAAAACTTTGAGTAACAAGTTATTAAAATGACTCGGAACATCGCCCCAATGAAACTTCGGGGTGGTTTTGATTAGGTGAGATCTAATAAAAAAACTTTTTCAACTTCCTCAGCGCTAATTAAACTGAATTCAAAGAAGAACAAATTAATCGTGAAAATAAGGAAGATTGGCGTTACAGCTAGTGATATTTACATTTATACAGTCGTTATATCAGCTTCAAACATTAATTAAAAATTAATTTTATAATATACTAGCTGCCCCGGCAAACGCTGTTCTGCTTTATTCTTATCATTCAGGGTTACAAAAATAGATGTACGCTGGTTCTCAGACCTACACGATATGCACACAAAATTTCATTTGAATTAGTCCACCAGTTTCGGAGGAGTAAGGTAAACATTGTGACACGAGAATTTTAAATAAAAGATATTCACGTACAATTTTTTTTTTGTTAAAATGAACAAAGTGGTTAATGTAAATTTTATACTTACTTATAAAAACTTTTGATATATCTTTTATTGTACCGTATGTCCATGAATTTATTTAGTTAGATTGGATACATCACTTAAAATTTAAGAACTTCTGGATGGATTTTAAAGATTTTTTATTTGTTGTATTTCTCCACTCCGCCTAAAATCGTCTATTTAGGCATAGCCCGGGGCAGTAAAGTAGAGAATGTTCTCGTATTGTAAAATTTAAAAGAAAATCACCATTGTATAAAACTTTTCAAATTTCGCGTAAAAGGCATCGCTTAGTACAATAGCATTCATTCAATGCCTGATCAAAAATTCAAATGCTATTATATTCGCAATATCGCTAAATGCTGTTTACTTACAAACATGTGACTCGTATTTTGCTATTCGGAAAACTGATGATTCGAAAATATTGAAGTTCTACCTATAAATGTGTAAATAGATTCGTCAAAATTGTATTTCATTGTAATCATTTGGCTAAAATTAAATTTATCTAAGTGTCAATATTAGTCTGAATCATTAGATTCAAACTCAATAATTATATGAAGAGGTTAAAAATGATAGTAAAATTTAAATAATAATATTATTCTTGAAATAACAGAGATCGCGTAGTGGAAAAAACATAATAACACTGATTAATTAATTAATATTTTTATTTTTATTTTATTTATTTATTTACGAATTTTTATTAAGCTATTTCTGTCGATATCACTCTGGTATTATATTATATTATATATAGCCTATTATAGCAGAAATATATTGCAATCATGTATATACACATATCAATCGTTGAAATAATTTGTTGATTGAATCAAATCGGCTCAGTAGTCTGAGATTATTGCGTTGATCAAACTCTTCAGCTTAATGTAATTTGCATACTTATTGCAATTAATGATAAATAATTTGTGTGTGTGTGAGTGAATTTTCATAAAGACATTTTTATTTGTTTGATGAATTTTCTCTAATGCGAAAGCCCTACTAGTATGATTTTTCATTAGTTTCTATAGCGATTCAAATCCAAGTTCACTCACTTATAAATCAAAATATAAAAGCACGTCGATGAGAAACTCTTCATAAAAATGTTTTCTCATTTCTTAGCAAATATATTGCTACGAAAACATTTTTAAGAAACGCAAACAATTTGTATTTCGAACATAAATTTATTATGCAGTGACTTTTAGATAGATTATTTTCTACTCTCAATCTATCGTAATTTTTGTTGAAAGTTGTGCTCATATCGTTTATGCGAACTTTTTCTTTGATGCTTTCTAAATGAATCGTGAAACAAAGTACTGCAACGTAACATATATAGACAACCAATATGAATCAAACCAAGCAATATAGTCTTCATATCAGAGAACTATGATTTTAATATATCTAAAATTAAAATGCGATAACGTGCTTGTTTGTTTATTTTGCTTTCACGGCGCAAAGGAGCGATTTTAAGGCATGCTGTATTTATATTTGGAGGTTACTTTTTTTCCAAAGTCGCCCAAGGGTTGTTTTTTCTTTTTTTTTATCGAGGTAAAAGTATGCATGCATGTCATGTCAATATGTCACTCTTTACCTACCTCAATCCAGACACAGAATACTATTCATATACATGTATATTTATTACATATACATATAGATTATATAAAGTGAAACTCACGGTGTGTTAACAAGATTTTGTGAGCTTTATTTCGTTTTATCCACATACGTTCGAAATATATACAACTTTTAAATAGAAGTACCAAAAAAATATTAACAGCGTACTTTAGCCTCTTCCATACTGGTGTTGACGTGACACGCTAGTTTCCATTTACATGACTAATTAGTTGGCAACACGCCAAGAACTGTGTTTGTGTTCACGTCTGCCGTGCCCTTGATTGGCGATGGGATCTCTTCGAACTGTATGTCACCACTCACTATGGAAATTTTGATTTCATACACGTATAAAGCGGGAATGAATTGGCAAGGTGCTGTTAACTCGATCGTGTCGTAGCTGCGTTGGATTCATTCACTCGTAATTCATGTTTAACTAAAGAACAATAATTGTATGTTATTCGAAGTTACACTGAGATGTCGAATAAGCGTTAACCGTCGCTGATATAGAAGTTTATTGGCAACTAGTTTTTGCCTAAATTGTAGTTCCTACTAATCCTACTAATATTATAAATGAGAAAGTTTGTAAGGATGTATGTGTGTGTGTTTGTTACTCTTTCACACAAAAACTATAGAACCGATTGCAATAAAATTTGGTACGTAGACAGCTGGCCAAGTGGAATAACATACAGGCATCTTTTTATCCCGATATTCCTACGGGACACGGCCTTACGCGGGTGAAACCGCGGGGCGCAGCTAGTGGACAATAATAGTATGTTATGCGAATTTACACCGAGATGCCGACCAAGCGTTAACCGTCGCTGATAGTTTATTGGCAACTAGCTTTATCTAAATTGTAAATAGTAATCTAAATAGTAAATTGTAAATAGTAATAAATCTAAATTCGAAGTAGTTCAATAGATGATTTTATTCATATAAGCCTTCCTCTTGAATCACTCTATCTATTAAAGAAAACTCCATAAAAAGCTATTGTGTAATTATAAAGTTCTAAGCATACAGACGTGGGAAGCGATATTGCTTTATACTATGTAGCTATGTGCAATGTTGTAGATAATGAATTAAACAACGTCTTAAAAAGCGGGTTTGTAAGAAAGCGTATGATTATACTGGGATAGGTTATATTACTTAGTTTTTTTTATTATTCGGCTTCGGATCGGTTCGTCGGTGTTTTACTTGGTATAAATTCGTATCAATCGCTCATAAACTTTCATGCGGGACTTGTAGCTTTATATAACAAATTAAGTAATTTATTTTATTCGGATCTATTACATTTTTTTCTATTACATTATTCGATTTTTCTATTTACAATTTCTTTTTTATCTTCTTTTCCCACAGCATAACCCACACAGTACACTTAATTAATGTTTTATTAATAAATAATTAAGGTAGATTGTTTAAAGTATTAGGACAATTAGTTTAATTTATTAATATTTTTTTAATTTTTAAGTCTCGAATCTCGACATCTTTAAATTGAACTTCTAATGATTACATAATACAACGAACTATAAGACTTCAAAGAACTATAAAACGTTGGACTGTCTAAAAACACTAGCATTCAGAATAGTTGGATGTCATCGAGAATAAAATAGTTCGCAATTTGCACTCAGCTAACGAGATAGGTCCAGATATTTCTCGCTCACTGCTTTAACAAGTCAACCGACTTTTATCAAACGATACTCAAATTGCATATTCATTTGATTCCAGTGGTATGCTAGTTATAATAATTAAACATAGTTATATATATTTTGTTTAAATGTATTTGAAATAACCTTTATCTCATATAAAATCTCTCATCTCAAATTTTCAATATAAGTTAATAATATGTTTATATATATGATTAACTTATATTGGAAATGTTGAGCCTTGTGTTTGAAGTATTGTATAATATATGAGATTAAGGTTATTTGAAATACATTTAAACAAAATCACAATATCACTATAAAAACTTTAGGATAAGAAGACATTTAAAGTAAATAGATAAGTGGCAATTTGCAACTTTCGTATTACGGTTGCTTCAAACTTGGCTTTTAAATGTAAAGTTAGGTAGGAACTAAAGAATAATGATATATCCATAAAGGTTTTCATTATTTATCACTATAAAAATATATTATATATTATGTTCATGAAAACTTCGATTATTATGATGTTTCCATTATTTATGCCCCAAAACCAAACGCTATCTATTAAATTCAGTAAAGTATTGGAATGCTGAAGTTATAGTTTTGTTCGTCTTGAATAATAACTTTTTAAATTCATATTATGCCCACTCTTATGACCCCAACAGACGGTCAACCTTGTTATTCAATAAATACCTCAATAATCCCCAAATATTTGCCCATTTGGAACAATTGTTTGTATTGGAGTTGAAATTCCTTACCTTCGCCACGGCTGTAGGCTTATCCCGTCCTCTACAAATATAATAATGGAATCACGGTATTTCCATCGGTTCTTAGTTGAACGAATTATTGATAGCCTATGGATCAAATCTATTAGTAGACTTTGAAAATAAATGAGATTCAATATTATAATGTAGTTTTATTATATTAATCGTAAATGTATCTTTCAATGGATATTATTTAACGACAAATGCGAAGTTAATTTAATATAAGTTTTATATGAAAATAGTTGTTTGAGATATCCCTTTGAAACAAAATTTCCTACAAAGCCATCCTGTTTCTATAGATTTTAGTTAGTTGGGAATAAGTGAGTATAATCCGCTTTTACTAATATTATAAATACGGCTGGGAAATGTTATTTTAGGCTGGTCCTGAATACGCGATATCGTTACCCAATAATACGACAACTTTTAAGAATATTTGTATTAAATTGCAATTGAATTGGTACTAGGTCTATGTAATTTTTGTTATCTACTAATGTTGTGAGGACTGAATAAAGATGATTTTATTATTATAACTATTTTCCTACAAATATCGTAATATTTCTTTCTAAAATAAATGTAACAACCAAAGAGCTTTGAGAAAGAAACATTTAAATAAAAACAAAACATTTACATATTCGCAGCACTTCGGCGCGAAAGCCCCTCTAACTAATCTGGGTTCGTACGAAACAGTAGCTATTTGCTACACGTCAAACTTTTAATTGAGCTGAAAAAGTCTGTGTTTGATGCCAGTTGGGATTTTAATCAGCTTTGAGGTATACGAGTTTCACGCATTTACTTATTTGCCTAACAAGACTTGAATTTTATTTAAATTTTCAAAAATATATGCACATGTACCTTGTATAATTGACAATGATATTGACAAAGTTCTAAAATCACTTTACTTGCTAGTAAAGCAAATGGGATTCTTTCGTGATCTTATCCATAAAATTATATTTTCATGTGTGGTTGTATAATATTGTCACTAGATATGTTTACGCAATAGGATACATAATTATAACGAAAGAAAATTGTCCATATTTCAGGCACCATTTCAACACCAAATATTTCGTAAGTTAATATCTTCTAGATGTTTCTAATTCCTCTAATCCAAAGATTAAAAGCTACTGCTACGATTTAAATCAAATCTGATGATAACGGAACATCCAAACGGTTTCGTGATAAATGACAGCTGTTTCTAGCGACGGTAACAATGGAAGAAAATGAAATAAAGTTTGATCGAAACAAGGGGAACCTTCGCGTGACAGAATGGAAGCCGAAAGCGCAACGGGTAAATGCGACCAATTATGCTTGATTAATGGGATGTTCAATTCATTTGAATTATTGGCGACATTAGTGTGCAGATTTCTTTGATATTTTATTTCGTTATAGTTCTTAAACATATGTTATTTATTTATTTATTTAAAGGCTTACCAACGAGATACATAATTTCTTGTTAAAAGTATTAAAACATTAAAATATACATCAACACATTAGTACTTATGTATTTAAATTACAGGTAGGCACAGCTTTACAATTTTACAATTATATATCAGTTATTGTTTTATCTCATGGAAGAATAGGATTTGATATAGTTAATCTAATTGATCGTTTTATAAAGCATTTTAAGGGGACAACAAGTGACGACTATAAACTCATATAAAACTACGTAATATGTTTTGATGGATTTTTTATTTGTAAATTTTTTTGTGACTGTAAAAATACTTTTGTGGGTAAGTGTATATTTTAAATAAATGAAATTAAAGGTATAATATAAATACGAAAGCGTGTTTGTTTATTCGTCGGTGGAACATCTCAATCAAACGGCTATTTTACGAATAATTTTCAATTTTAAAAACTTACAAATTTATAAAGACATCCGTCGACCGCTTTTTACAATGAATTTTTAATCTTAATTGAAAAATTTTTTTAATTAAAGTAATATAGTAAAAGTGCGGCAAAATCCTTAAAAATGAGAAGATTGAATTATTAATTAGATATTGAACTTGTAAAACTTTTTCACCGCACTGTTTTTGCACACAAACCAGGTTTATTCATAGACACGTATCCAGTTATCTGTCGGCGTAAAAGTTGGGAATTCAATATAGATCCGATCTGTTCGACAATTTGCTGAAAAACCCACGTGTAGGCACGGACTGCACGCTATCTCGGCTACTGTATTGAATCGAATTCGTGATTCCGCAGGCGATACAGGCTTGGAGCAACCTACGTAATGTTATGCAGCTGTATAGCTGTTATCACACGTTCATAAGGCGTTATTTTTATTAGAATACATTAGCACTGGGCGTTTTGCGTACGGCGTATCGCATGTTTCCATTACAACGTTGATTTTTTACGGGAAAATTGCGAAAGTGATTTTATACGTAGGTACATTGTTGTAGGTTATTAGTTCCGGTTTCATTAAACTCCTTAATGATGTTTACCGAATGTATGAATGCTGTTTAGTTACTAAATATTAATTCACAAAATAATTATAGATTAAAGTCAGAACTTTGAATGTACGTAGACGTTTTTTGAATATTTCTTCATTTTATTAAGGATATAAATTAAATGAGATGAGATTTTTCCGCGCGGTAAAAACTATATGTCGCTCTCTAGCTTCCCCACTATCTCCAGACGAACGAACGAAAAAGATCAAAGCGATTTGATTATATGATTTTTAAATCATTAATCAATCATCAAATCGCTTTGTTACAAACAACACACTTTCGAACTTATAATATTAATGCGTAATGTTACATTTTTGAGGTGTGTCAACTAGGTAAGTAATATAGTTAAATTAGTTATTTGTAGTATGAATTTAAAGTTGAGCCAAAAGACGTGAAACAAACAATGATAATTCCTCGCCGTGGATCGAAAACCAATAAAGTTAAGTCTAGCGCCGGAACCATGTAAATACGGATTGTACCTTCCTTGTACTATGTGAACAAATAAATACAAAGCTTACTTGTATTCATTCACACACACACACTTACAAAAATAACGTCCAATCATTTCCTACACTCCTACACTGATACAACCGTACCCTTAATTCTGTCAACAAGGCATTATACCTATCATATTATATACATTAATTTGTAATCTCCGTTAACGTTGATAGGAAATCCTAACGGAAGCTATCACTGAGGCGATGAGATATTTACTTATACACAATCAAACTACTCCAATCAATTGTCTGCTTACCTAGCAATGGTAGCACTTTACCTAATCGGGTTTGTTGGTCGCCTGTATATTCTAGCTATTCAATTCCAGTAATTAATGTCTTTATTCATTAAATTACTATTTAATTTAATCCGTAAAAATATGTATCATGAAAATGTTGAAGCTTTTTTTTAATATTTTAATAACATATAATAATTTATAACCATATTTTGTACGAAATATTATAATAGTTTGTCTTTGAGGAAGGAAAACAATTCCGCTAACTCGAATTACCTATAATGCATACACTGTGTATAACCACCAATCTTCTGTAGGAATTCATCTTTAATTGTCAACATAATCAGTTCATATTTGTACTGAAGGGAGATAGGCCTCCTATAAGGGTTTAGACCATACTTGGGTTAGCAGATATCATGTGCCGTCGAACTTTTGATTCTTCGATATGCCCAGGATGCACTAAGATTAATAATTATTTATCAGAGTTACGGTGTCTACACTGTTTTCTGTTGTACCACTACTAACAGACCCAATTATAGATAAGCTGTTTACTTTCAAAGATAAGCAGACAGAACCGACGTATATGACCTATTTAAGTCTACTCTCTCAAGTCAGTCTAGAAGTATTCATAGAGACGAATGTGGAAAGAGTTTGATTCTGAAGATTTTCTTTTGTAGTTCCTCAAATATATTCTGCTGATATAATTGATGTTTCTCAATAAATTCAATAGATTACAAACAAAATAATGATCGTTAACTTTGTTGAATTAATAGTTTATTCAGGAAATTTTAAGCGATTTTTTCATATATAGCGTATTTAGTAAAAACGTTATTATAAATTAAAACATTGTGAATGAAAACCATTAAAATAATGTAATGAAAGTGCGAAATAAAAACGTTCTGTAAAATGTATGCATAATACGTATTATACAGATCAATTGGCCAAAAACTGGTGTAAGAGTTTAATAAACCATTAGCTTATTGGAGTAAAGGAAGAGTAATATAAAAAATAATTTCATTTACTTTCGTTCGGGTCGTTAAATGTTTTATGAGGGTGCGCGAAAACTTACTTTGGTAAGATGTGTCTATAAACTGCAGGGTTTATTGGTGTAAATAAAACATAATCTCCCACCTTGGTCTGATATAGTTGTCAGTCAATGTAGATATAATGCACTGGATTTTATATCTTCGTGTTTTTAACCACGTATTTTTTTACGCAAAGAAGACTTTCTAATATCTTCTGAATACTCGTAGATACAAAGTTTTAATGATGTAACAAGGAAAACTTTACGTTTATAGTAGTACCAACTATATATATTTTTATGATTGAAAAAAGATTTGGATTCCCTATTCATATGAAACAAGATTTTTAGTACGAAACATTATATGGAAACATTGCACAGTGCACACCCGTTGAGTCTCTATCGCATTTTATTTGTAATCTACTTACCCTTTTAACCTTAACTTGGCGACAAACAGCCGTGTTCCATCCCTTGAGCACCAAACGCTTCCAAAATACCTTTTTATTAAGACTGCGAAATACTGCCATTTCCTTCCTTCAATTGTGTTTCCCAACGAATACAATTTGAATTTATTTAAGGCCATAATGAATAGGCTTTATCTCTCTGATCAGGTGTGCTAACCAATTGGACCACATTTACGCTTAACATCAGGCGTGATTGCGGTCAAATGTCAGAACAGTCTAGAATAAAAGAAAAACCAAATCCATGCAAAAGAAAGCAAAAGCCTTCCATCATGATATAATTCAGGTTCAAGATAATCATAACAACAATCGCATGAATCAAACAAGTCGAAACTTTTACAAAAACAAATAAACGTTTAATTTATCACACGCTAAGAAGCGATTAGTAAAGTTAAATTCCACCGCGAAATTAATGTGAAAGTTTCTTTTGTTATTGTGTAATTTTGACAAATCGACAGATGTATTTATTTCTACATTTTTCACTTTCTGATATCACCCATACCATGTGTTCATTGCTAAATTTACCAATAAATAATATTTATTATACACCATATTCCTTGAAAGATGTCTGTCATATTCTTGAAATAATCTGTCATTCCAGTTCAAAATGAATGAAATTCGAGAAAAGTACATTAGTTTCTTGTAGTTTATGTCCACAAATATATTATTCCAAAACATGATAAATTTAGAAAAGAATCAAAATAAGTGTACTACTTTCTGTAAAGTTGAAAATCCTCGGTTTTCTTTCGTTTTAATCACAACTGTTGGAATGGAAGAAGGAACCATGCATTCTTAAAGTGCAGTTCAAAATGCGAACTCTGAGGGCTTACCGAGTACTAATTGTGATAAAGTGATGGTGCTGGACGACCTATGTAGCTAGTCTTTTTGGAATTAATATTGCTTTAAGACGTCTCGGTAACCCCCTGATGACATGATACATTTTTATTTCCAAAAGGCCGTAACCAAGTTAATTTAATTCTGAAGCAGGATTTCGGAAAACAAAACCGTAGACTACAACTTAGGCCTACATTAGTGTATGTGCTAATCCTAAACATTATCTATCTATGCGACAAATTCCATCCTGAGCCGGTAAATTATTTAGCGTGAAGAAAATACTAACCCTGATTTCTTATGATGGTAACAGAATAGTATCTCCACAATATTATTTGCAGCCATGTAAAGCCCACTTTTCAGAAACTTCAATTCATGGTAGTGTTAAGTAGGGACTACATAATTGTTGTTTGCGTATGTCCATCACACGCTTAGCCGCTCTAATTGACGTACAGAATACGCTTTCAAATTAATTATACATGTATAATGGAACAAATTTTGTATTTGTTACAATTTATTCTTCAAAAACAATTTTAATTAATGAATATTTCAGACCTCTTTTAAGTTTACGCTGAAATATTACTAAATGAATTATTTTTCTGTGAAATTTTATAGTTGTGAAAAATATTAACTAATACACAAAAAAACTATTAAAATACACCATTTTCACCCAACGCTCTCTTTGAAGTTTGTTACCAATTAAATAAAGCTTTTTGTCTGCCTCAATAATAGAGAAATTTTTTAAATTTTCCAAAAGTTTGAATTTAAACTGTGACATTCAACCAAGGAGAAATGTAACGTAGCTTTAAAAATGCAACACTGTCAGTCTAAAGGTCAGACTAAGAACTTTCTTCGAAAATACAATGCTGGTTTTATAAAAAATTCGACGGCATACTTGCATTGTACAGAACAGTTTTTCTAAAGATAGATTCAGATATTACAGTACATTTTAAATAAAGAAGAATATTACAATTTACATCTAGTTTAATTAACGTACTGAACACAAATGTAGGTAATATTGATTAAAAAAAGAAATGATACATTTATATGAAATGTGTTGGCAAAATGTTTAGATAGTTCATAATATGTATTAGTTTGATTCGCCCATAAGCTAGTATCCGTTGACACCCAATTAACAAAAACTAATTGTTTAAAGGCCTTCGTTTAAGAAAGGCTAAGGCTCTTAAAAGTTAAATGGCTCTTTTCAGTTTTGATTAAACTAAACAGAGCGTCTGATTGCGGACCTCATTAATTTCGACGAAGCTCCATCGAAGTTATAATGGCCTCTTAGCTTGAAATGTTATCGGCGAAATCTCAAGTCCTAGAAATTGTGCTGTTTTCTTTACAATTTTAGCGACCCCGTTGCTCTGGGACTTTGTGAACTAAGAAAGGATTTATTTAAAATTTATATTATTCATGTTTTAAAGTGTAGTGTCTCATTAGGGAGTACGTACTTTATTGATTCATAGTATAGCTGTTTGCAGACTATTTTTAATGTGTTAAAAGCAAACGCAGACGTGTGAATTTAATATGTAAGTGCACATTTATTGTGGGAGTCGAGCACGCTTCGGCACGAATTGGGCCCGCTCGCACCGGAGAAGTACCACACCCCAACAGAAAACCGGCGTGAAATAGTGGCATGCCACTGTGTTTCGTACGGTGAGTGGGGGAGCCG
>NC_052113.1:4295740-4311135 GCF_012273895.1 Zerene cesonia | reverse complement strand
AATATTGTGCAGTATTACTTTCAGGTATTGCAAAGTTTAAGATAGAAGTATTCGAATATCGAGGATCGCAGATTAGTTTATTATCATATATACACTAAAAATAAAATAAATTATAGAATTTGGCTGCATATATATTTTTTTTAAACATCATAACTACATGCTATCATGTAAAGTACGAAATTGTGATCCAGATATCATGATATGATCGGCAAAATGTATGTTGTTACTATATCTTGTGCTAGAGCGTACCTACAGCTAAGGTGGTGGTTTCCCTGATGCCTTACCCTTTAAAAGTGTACCGTGTAGTTAGTACCACGTATCTTACGGGGCAGCCTTTACGGCGGGAATAAAGGAAAATAATTACTATTTCACGCTGATATTCTGTGGGGGTGTGGTACTGTGAGCTGGCGCAACTCACGTCCAAGCGTGGTTTAAACCTTCATCAAACAATAAATAAATTGTAGGAACTTAATGTGTCATTAAAACTGATGTAAACCTTTTAATCTGTTTTAAGATAAAGATAAAACATGTAGAATGGAAGTAGTTCATATTACAACAAATTGAAGATCAACCTAGCAATTCACCAAGAAACTTGTTATTCAAACTAGTTCCGAATGGCAAAATATCACGGCGCCCAATCCACCTGTTTCCAACAGCGCTTTGACGAAGTAAACTTAATAAAACTTTTGAATGCAGCGCTTGGTGAGGAACTTTCGTTGAATCGCTATATCAGACCTTAGCCTAACAAACGAAATCGAATTTCCATCGCAAGATATCGTATGGGACTATTCAACTACATTTTTGTCTGCTTTTATTTCGGAATATTTGTATTTTGATGTTAAAACCGAACAAGCTACGAGAGATGAGTATGGGGTGCCTTAGATATATTATAGGGAAGGTTATATAATTAGACATACTTGGTTATTTAATGTAAGTGTTTTATTCAATTTTACTCAAATTTTTAAGCATACATTCAAGATACATTTCAATGACTTAATAACGTGATAATGTTTGTATAAAACATATATAAAATGCAAAGCATAGTTCATTTTTCTTAATCATAATTTTCGACATTTAAAAACATCGTGATGAAACCGATATGTGATATCTGTGTACAGGTTTTCCTTTTTATACTTGATTCGGCTTCTCACAAAGACAAGAATACTTTAATTTAAATCACTATTCGCTTAAATTCGATTGAATTTGGTGGATAATGATATGTTAGATTTACTTTTAGTCCATCGATCTATTGTGATTTATTTCTACCTGCGACTTCAGGAAACCCTACAACAAATAATTCAAATTCAAATACAGGGCCAGTGTGGTCGATTATAACACTATGTATAATAGTATTTTTGTTTGCGTGTTTACCTGCAATGACAACAAATTTGAACTAATGATGATGATGAAGGCATTTAAAGTAAAAATATAACACCAATTAACTTGATATTAAACATACGCTTCCGTGTTATTCTTTGCAGATTATAAAGTAAATTAGGTTAAACGCAATTTAAGAAACGCTTTTAAGGCGAGTGTTATTGACACGAGGCGATTAATAACTAATATATATATAATGAGGATACAATATACTTGTCCACGTTTAAGCCAAAACACTTAGCTAACAAATTTAATTTGTCTCTGTCGAAGGGGAACAGTAAAAACGTTGATCGATGCGATACATAACCACCTGTTTAGGAGCTTTGTTGCTTTTTCTGCCTATTTGCTTTCCATTAGTCTTATTAGTTGATGCTAGCGAGCCTCTTAATTTTCACGTACGTATTCTGCATTCGACTATCGAAGTCAAAGTGTCTATATATGAATAAAGAAATTATCCAGCAACATCGTCAGGAAACCTGCACGTCCAAAACTCAAAAAAGTTCTACGACATGTGACATCTGCCAACCCGCACTTGGCCAGCGTGGTGGATTATGGCCTGCACCCTCATAGAAGGCCTATGTCCAAGCAGTGGGAACATATATAGGCTGATGATGATGATGATGATGATATTATTCAGCAGAGTATAATTACACTTCATAAATATGACTATTGATCGTGGTCTCCTTTTATTAAAAACTTTAACATATTGTATACTAAATTATCAAGTAAAATACAAAATGACTACACACGCTTCTATCATAAAAAAAACAACTTTTTCACATTTAGTTCACATGTACCCAATTACGGAAACAATGAGCCTTCTTACTACAATCTCGAACATCCCAATTATTATAGCAGACCACTACAGATACAAAATAAAGTGAAAAAATAGAATAAGATGGTAACGGCCGATGGGCCAGAAATGTGAAACGATTTGTTAGGTTTACAATGGAGCGAACCTCAATCGGATACAAGATTGATTCGGCTATATACCAGTAATCCTCTGGAATCCAACCCCGAATACTTTCCTAAAAGCTTCTGTTACGCCCGTACTATTGGAACATTTTAGTACTAGAAGTATAGCTGGTAAGTGATTTTATTAAATAAATATGCCCAAAAAGTGTACATAGATAACATGTGGCGATAATTGCATATACATATTATACGCATGTTATCCGAGGATCGATGGGGACTTTGAGACCCTTAAATTTTTTTTATATTTTATGATTCAACTTAAACCATTTTGAAGTAATATAATATTCCAATTTACATTACGTGTGTTTTTGATGCTTATATATTAATGTCTATATATATTATGCTTAAAATTCTCGTGTCACAGTGATAGTTACCATACTCCTCCAAAACGGCTAGAACGATTCTCACGAAATTTTGTGTAGGTACATATCGGGAAGGTCTGACAATCGGCCAACATCTATTTTTTATACCCCTAAAAATTAATA
Source organism: Zerene cesonia (assembly GCF_012273895.1). NCBI lineage: Eukaryota > Metazoa > Arthropoda > Insecta > Lepidoptera > Pieridae > Zerene > Zerene cesonia. The sequence goes on along the minus strand of NC_052113.1, from coordinate 4,308,298 downwards.
TTCAGGCAGAATAGCGTTTGCCGGGTCAGCTTGTTGGTTTATAAAATTCTAAAAATCTCATAATACTCTCAAATTATGAAATGCTATATACCTAATGTAGAGAAATTAAAATTAATACTACTGAATCCTTTATTAACCAAATTAAACGCACATAGTGAAGCTGATTACAATTCGCTCATCATTAATAAATATAATATTATTATGATAATTTGAATAATTAATGCGATACTTAAACTAATATGATAAGGAGAAAAGATTGCACGTGTTGGATTGTTTGGTAAAAAGCCGAAATAACTGAATCAATTTGAAAAATTATCTCACCAGTGAAAGCATCATTATTTCAGAGTGGCATGTTATTCTATATTTCATTATTTATTTTTATCCTGGTCCAGTTCGGCTAGTTATGAATATAAGACACATTTGGATCGTAAAAACATACAACATACAATAATAATTTCTACTATATAAATACTATATATAAAAGAAATTACCAACTTTCAGTAGCGAGCCATTAGCAATCATCCCAAGGTACCTTTTAGCATTGTATTCATCGTTCTCTAAATGTCAACTTTATGCAACGTAACAACTGTTTTCATTAGCATTATTCAAGCACACACCATCAGCTTTGGCCAGATATGCTCCACTTCTACGGATCTCGTTACCGTCTTTTGCAATTTCGCTAAAAGGGCCCGCACCGGTCGAGTACTATTTATATATGTTAATTGCTATTTCGGTCCTACCTTGTGAAAATTTTTGGGACCATGCGTAGAATTAAACATGAGTAGTAAGTGTACGCTGGTATTTTTGCTGAATTTACTGAACTGTTACGAGCGTGTGTGGCGGCATAATTTATAAACGGTTTGTGTTTTAATGTGATCCTGAAAAAGGTGTTATAGATTAGAAGTTTATTTTTGGACAATCGATCGAACAATGTTCCTTTTTTAAATTTAAATTTATAAGCGCTCGCACATAAGTACCGCAAAGAAAGTCCGATAAACGGAATGTTTGTAAATCAAACAATTTTTTATTCTTTATAATCCAAGTGCTGGTATTGAAAAATTAAAAAAAAAAATCTATGAGTTTCCTTCAAAGCATTGGTGAATAGCCTTTGCTGTAGATCCAGATCTTTTATTTTATTTTCGACCGCAACCAAAGTCATGCTGCACTCCATTAGACTAACGAGTGTTCGATCAGAGCAAAATGGACAAAGACTTCAAACCTTGCTTTGAGCCAAATAAAGCACCAATCGGCCATGCGAATAATGAAATAACCAAAAAGTATTCCCATGTCTATGTATTAAATATGAAAATAAATTTTGAAGCGAAGCCAGAGCGAGAATTTCTGTACTAGCCATAATGAGACAACGTTAGCGGCGTGCTAATGGCTTTTACTTAGCTTTTGCTTCTAAATTGGTTTTAAGTTTCAATTAGACTTTCTAATTATTTACATTAAAATAATTATTGCTCATATTACGTTAAACCAATTGTAGCTAATTGTGTTGGGAACATCAAAGTTGAAAGCTTGATGATTTCTAATTAACGTATCACCTTTGAAAATTGAAAAAATACTTACCAGTGCCGCCGTCTGTGCATTATTTTCTAATGTATTATTATGTTTTAAACGTATTCTCTATGGTGTACAATAAAAAAAACTCATTCATTCATTCATTCATTGAAGAAGTAAAGTAAAAGTTGCAAGTTTTATTTTAGCTCTCTTCCAAACACTTGATAGCTATTTTTTACTGAGGCTTCTTAACTATTAGAACAGAGAGAAAGAATCCTATAATATATTAGCAACAAACATATGTTCCTATAATCATGATTCTCGAAGTTAATCACCTCCCCTTTATTAACGAAATAATACATATTATAAAATTTAGACTAGAATCCATTCCCTCTTACAATTATGTGTGTAAGTTGTGAATTCAATAACTAACTAAATAACTAAATATTAACTTACATAGGTACGTACATAAATTATAAAATTTTACAAATTTGCTTCAAAGACTTGAAACCTACATGTATCTATGAGTATAGTTATTACGCTTTATGTGTTATTCAATTGCTTATAGACAGAATTACTATATTTATCATGAGATAGATATAGAGGATATGATGATATGCAAACAAGAAACCCAAACCTAGTATAGTATTAATAATATACTATGCCCAAACGTAATACACAATTTTTTAGGTAGATTTAAACTTCTACCTATAATATAGAGAGACAACATGAATTGTATCAGTGTTCCTTTCAAGAAAATTTCTTTAGGAAAAAATATGGTTCCGGAAATCTGTCAACGAGAAAACATTGATTGATGTTTCCATACGTTTTCTTAAGGTTCACTACAGATACCGAATATTTCCTCTGAAAATTATTTCGTTATTTTTATGTCAATAGCAAATTTTATTAGTTCAAATGTTGCCAGCATAACTTATCGCCTGAAATTATCGCTAATACTGTATTTAGCAATTTTGAAGCGGTTTAAATTGATTTTTTATAAAACATCAGACCTAGTTCCAGTAAAAACTGCTCCAAGTACCTACCTCAATAAAAGCTTATTCAATCTTTAATAGTCCTTATATATGTATATCCTACTATCCTACTAATATTATAAATGCGAAAGTTTGTAAGTATGTGTATGTGTTTGTTGCTCTTTCACGTAAAGACTACGAAATCGATTGCAATGAAATTTGGTACGTAGACAGCTGGATAACTGGAATAATATATAGGCGACTATTTATCCCGATATTCCTACGGGATACGGACTTACGCGAGCGGAACCACGGAGCGTAGCTAGTTTATTATAATCGCGCTTAAAATTCGTTAAATAGTCTTTTATTTTCATATGTATAATCCTCGTGTAAAATCTAACATAAGAAAACACTATTAAAAGACTTGAAAAAAAAACTTCTAAATGAGAATTCATTTGATAGCCATAGGCAATTTTCCATCTATTCTCTAACAGCGATACAGTAGTGGATGTTTTCCAATCAGCTCTTCGTCATTCATTACTCTCGCAATCATCTTTCACATTTCCAAGGACAAAATCATTACTCAGAGTCCACGTTGCAATAAGCGTTTGAAACTGGACTCTGTAGTGGTCCGGCTGTTGACTCAGATCGAGTACTTTCCGTTGGCTGTGGTTTTATTATGGCCAAGCTTGAAATTAATTTGCAATTCCGTTTCCTTACTGAAGTCGAATCATACGTGATTGGTGAATAGGTAAAGCAAAGCGTTTGTACATTGCTATGTTTCCGTTTCTGTTTGTTTGCTTTGACGTTTGCGTTTTGATGTAAAACTTGCAATGTAATAAAAAATATTTTTCACACTAAACTGTAATGTCAAAGAACGTGTTTTTTTTTAATTACTTTTTATGTTTGTTGCCTATAAGAAATTGATGATTAATTAATATTTTTTGTTTTTTATTATGATTAGAAATGTACTAAAAATAATATAGTAGATTTAGATGTCATGAAGTATAATAAAAAAGAGTTAAAAATTAAAAATACCACGAGAGATGATAAACAGCATAAGTATAATTAAACAATCAATGTAATAGCAAGAATGTTTAATCAACACATCAAACATAATATGTTTAGTTATTTATCCAATAAAAAAATGGAATAAAATGTTTGTTCTCAACAATGCTCAACCTTCAAAAAAGTATCTCAGAAGCCAGTGCCTTCCTCCCTTAAAATTCATACACATTATATTTGATATGTAAACAATATTACATCTAACGATTATTGTACTTAATCCTTATAATTCACTAGATTATTCAGTTAATTGGTAAAATCCATTTGCTCATAAAACATTACAGCGACCCTTGCAAATATTTCGAATTATCACCCATTTCCATGTTCATAAAACATAAATGTAGCGTAATTAGTGTCGGTGATGCTATTAATTTCAATCAAAATACACAAAATAACACCAATTAGTAGTAAACATACGACCTTTACGATGTTCGTTAATTATTTCCTGAAAACAGCCATTTATGTTTGAATCGTTTTCAACGGTTCTAGAGCGTTCTTGTTTTATGAATAGCAAATACGTCCTTGTGTTTCATTATTCATTTATTTAGAGCATTTAATAACAGGTCTATCAAGCAAAATGTAAATGTACAAACTGACAAAGCAATGCAAGGTCCTTTTTTGCTAAATACCGAGATTCCTTTAATATTTGAAAGAAAAACAAGCATAGCGCATTTTAATACGACACTCCGTTCACCGTAATTACGATCCGAAATGACAAGAGATTGCTTTTGACGTTGTTTTCGCGATTTATTTGTGTTTTTGTACACAATGGGGACGGGCGAATTGCTCGGAACGGAAACGCGGAGGAAGCAGGATTCGGCTGTCGTGTGAAGAATTCCTAACAATAAATAATACTTGTGAGGTGTGCTTTTCGTATGGCGTAAACAAAATCGGCTATATTGTGGCTATAACTCATGTAGCTAACGTTAATGATATAATTATTATAGTTAATAATAAGCTAACGTAAATAAGTTAATAATATAATCAATCTATAAAGAAGCAGCCTGGTGCCACCATTTTGTCGGGATGACATCTGTAAAAAAAAATAATATATTTTCTTATTCAGATAATAGGACGCCTTATTTTTTAAATATTCAAAAATTGAATTTAATGCTACTAAAAGCAATAATAACAATTACATTGAACATAATAATTATTATTAGTACTGTACTTGAAATTCATACTTTTTATTGTAATTCTACATTCACAATTATCCATTTCTATACACTTTACTAGTTCCACAAGAAACGAACTGTTTTCAGGAAGCCAATAATGATTTCAAAAATAATCCAACTAGTCCGAACATCGTACAGGTTAACTTCGTTAACAACAGTTTATTTTTTTATTTAAAATATAGTATCTTAGACCAAACAACACTTTCTATCGGCATACAAATTATATCGAGAGCATTTGCAAACACGCCCTAACCTTTCAGGATATGATTTGTAATGAAAAATAGCCTTCAAATAAATATCGAGGAAATTTAGTGTTGCAAATCTGTCATGTTATTTATGACTGGAACCTGGAAGCGTAAAAAGCATGTTGTAATAATTGTTTTCAGAAACTAGCGATGCGCCACGGTTTCGCCCGTGGTACGTATATATTGTCCCTGTTACTCAGTGTAAGAGCTTTCTAATGGTGAAAGAATTTTTGAAATCGGTTTAGTAATGTTTGTGTGAAAACATTACAAACATACATGTAAAAACACAAATGTTTCCTTTGTATAATTGAGATTACTTTATATTCAGAGATCTGAGTGACCAGTCATGTATTTATTATTAGGTTGATATTTTTTTCCTTTGTTAAGACGTTATATAAAAATTAAACACGACTCATATGGAAAAGCTATAGACGGTCGAGCAAGGGATGCAGAAGAAACAATACGATCAAATGCACATCGTTTTAAATAAATTTATAAGCTTTTGGAAATCAAAAAACAAATCTTATACGCTTAATTGAGATAGATAACAACAAATATTTTACTTTTTAAAAATCATAAACATAGATTTTACCCACGATAACGTACCAAGAACATCGTAAATGCTTATTGAGAGTTGTCTATATAAATCGAATAAAATGCATAGAAAGATAAACAAACTGTTGTTTACTTCAACAAATACGACAAATCGACGTTTCGCGCGGTTGCTATCAACGCACGCTCCATTTCACTTGTTTCTCCGATACAAGTTCTGAAAAATTATAACAATGCTGGTATAACACCGTCTTTTGAAACGTTTCGCGTATCGTAAACACGTGGAGCGTAACATGAATAACCGCAAAGAAACATAACTTACATTATAAATAAACATTCTTGGCGCATTATGAAATTACATAATTAAAATACCTTAAGTATACCTAAGTATAACCGTGTCCTCTTCCTCGCCCTTCCTAGTTCATTTTTTTTTAAATCTGGCGTTAATTATTTCCTTATCCTCAAGGGATAAAAAGCGGGCAACGGAACGTCAAAGCACTTTTTGATTTCTGTTTTTTAATAATAAAAAATACCATTCCTTTCTACAAGTACAATATAGCTTCGCACAAATCTTAGTCGTAGTGATGCCATTACACTTAATTATTTAAAGTGCAAGTGTAAGAGACAATTAGTAAAATAACTAGTCTAGTTTATTTAACGCCTAGTTTGGAGCAGTGTAGTTGTTACTAATTAGTCTGAACCAGACGGTGTAGAAGAATTGAAGTTGCTTTCTATTTGATATTTTCGTTTTATTCTCTTTATTTTATTCTTTTTACGCAATACTTGTTGTACGATTTTTTTTTATTTTATTTTAGATAATAATGATCATTAGTAATTTTGACAATGCCGCCTTCTTGTATACTAATAACTAAAATTCATCAGTCGCGGACGTTCACCCATGCGGTGGACGGATCAGATTAAGGCTGCTGTTGGCGGTGCGCTGAACGAATGCAGCCGGATGACGGGAAACAGGGAAAGATGGCGGAACATTGTGAAGCGGGTTGCATCTGCCCCTGATACCTCATGATGACCACGACCGCTCTGTCAAGAGTGATACGACAAGGAAGGAGAAGAACTAAAATTCATAATTTTAGAAAGGTTTAACGTTTTTATATATTTAAAAAATTACAAAAATGTTGATGTAACCTTTGTAACACATCTTTATGTGTTGTGATTATAAGATGATATGTTTTTTAATACCATGACATATATCTCCCTTTTAAATAGATTTAACGCGTGTCCGTGTAAAGATTTGGGAAATTTTTAATAAATAGCTGTAAGTAAAAATATTGAAGCAATATTTCTGTTCCAGTCACGTACTGAAACTCAGAGGGTTTCTACGTGACGAAATATGTTATGTACAGACAAAATACTTTACAAACGCACTAAAATATGTAACTTTTTAAAGTTTTATTTGCTTTATTTTTTATTGTCCTTATTATAAGATCATGCTCTTGACACCTGCAAATATTTTCTTCGCATAATTAGCGAGAGTCAGTGTTTAGCCGGCAGAGTTTTAATTAAGAGGAAATGAAATTAAAATTAATTAGATACCTGTGATATTAAACCAGTAGCAATGTAAAATACGCTGTACCAACTGTAACTCTTTCTCGTTAGTGAGAACGGAATAATGTTAACTCGCCCTGAGCCCACTGAAGTCAAATAGAATTGCATTTACACTGAACTTCCCAAACTTTTGCAATTCGCGATGCCCGAGGTGTTTAACGAGAAGACTAATTACATTTATAGATATTATTCTTTATAAGATTAGTATTACAACAGATAACATAATACTATACTAGTATTAGTGTTAGTTATAGGAGGCCCATATCCTTTTCTTTACCCTTCCCAGTCCTTTCCTTTATTCCTCTCATCAATCCTTTCCTAATCCCTTCCCAATTAAAGTCGACAATACATTTGTAGAGGCGAAAGGTCTGCAATTGACCTTACGCCTCTCCAAATGTTCATGGGCGGTGGTAGCGCTTACCATCAGGCATCCCACCAGCTCCATTGTCGACTATGACATAAAAAAAAGTTATTTACACTACAGTGCGAGTTGAGTACGCTTCTAAATGAATTTGACGAGATCGCACCGGGGAAAGTCGTTTATCATCAGGAACAAACTATTCTTGGAAATTATATTATTTTTAACTTGATAAGTTCAAAGTCAAAAAACGACATTAACACATTAAATACTGATAAAACGATGTTACATTATTTTATTGCAGAAAGTAACAGCTTATAAATTAAAAAATACAAATAATTAAAAAAAAAAACAAAATCATTCACCAACCAACTCAGCCAACTTTATATACTTGCTACAGCTACAAAATATTAACTGATGCATATAATCTATTAGGTCCTTGCTAAACTAATTGCCATTTAATATTCGGATCATAAAATTATGGATAAACCAAATTTATTTTACTAAACATATTCAAGGTAAGAATTATATTAACAAATGTGATAGCAATAAGAAAGATTATTGCTAAACTCGACCACGATTTTACGAGACCACGACATCGCACATAAAACTTTATTTTCATAACTTTATTCTTCTTGTCGAAGTGAACTGAAAAATAAAGTTGTTATTTAAACATTTTACGAGTGGTGCCAACGGTTTACGCTTCAGGTGGCTTTAACTGGTGGATTTAGTTCCAAGTTTTAAAACCTTAATCACACTTTTAGGTAAATGTTTATGATGTAATGAACAATCTTGGTTTTAATATTGCTTTTAAATAGGTAAGTTTATTAATATAAATGTATAATTATATAACTTAATCCACTAGCTTCAGACAGTCCAATTGTATCAAAGTTCTGTAAAAAGAGGTTAATAACAGCCAATCTATATATTATGAGTTCTATAATTATATACATATAATGTACCTATTTCTTTATCATAATATACACATTTTCATTCAATATAAGTATTCTCATTATATAAACGTTTAAGAACATAGATTAGTAACTAAAAATATTTGAGTTCGTTATCATAAAAATTAATGTTCATTAAACAAATCCATAGATCACATCGTAGTGTTTATATAAAACTGTTATGAAAAAGTCGTGGTTCGCTGTTGATCATTTCATATTTATGAAGTGAATAGACCTTCGGGGAAGTAATGGGTAAAGTTATTGTAATTTCCTGCAGTGACCGCTCGATCAATTAAGATTAAGATAAAAGTTTCATTGTCTACACTAATATTTTAAAGAGGAGAGATATGTATATAGATAAGTATGTTTGTAATGACACAAAAGTCTTCACACAAAAGATGCTGGACTGCAGATGTGTCATAAATCGGGACTTCGTGTCCCCTAGTGGGGTATGGGCCACATAATCTGTTCACTGATCGATTATCTTTATGGACCAGCAGGTGAGATCTTAAAAAAAAATGTCTCTGTCTGGAAAGACATAGAAGACAAAAATCTCACCGGTAATCGAAGCCAAGAGCCCACGGTTCTACGCTCTTCTTTAGATATTAAAAACTACTATCTTATTATTAGGATTGGTAAACCATCTAGATATTGGAATAGATTCCCTTATTATTTCTATAGAAATTATGCATGAATGCAAACACAAGGTAGATATTAATATGTATTGCTACTCATGCCTTCCTCCATTTGAAAATTAATAGTAAACATTTTCTGTTCATGTTTACCTTCCGGAAATTTCCTTCAGCAATATGACGTTTAAATTTACGGAGGAACGTTTTAAATATTAACCAGATACACTTTTGGTTTAGTTCCAAGATTCCTAGTGGTATTCTTCGGAATCTCTTAAAGGAGATTGTGAAACAAATGGCTTCTAACGAGTTATTGTTTAATGTTTCACAATTAAAATACAAATTCTGTGATGATATCGATTACATAACATAATATAAATCCCTTTTTCTTTCCAAATTTAAATAACCGCATTTACCAATATAAGGAGCTTTTATAGAATGACCATAATTGCTCGTCGTTATATCAAATTATTACGAGCTCTTTAATTTGAATTCGAGATATGAGTTATAATCGAAGGATCTGAGGACACTTAAAATTTTAATGGGGTGGATTAGGCCCCGTTATTCCCAATAGAAAGATGTTTTATATTCGTGGCAAAGTCTAACGTTAATCTAACTGTAAGCATTCAATTTCGTTGATAGTGAATAAGAATAGATATTGTTATCTACATTCTATACTTTAATTTTTTTTTAGTTTATTAAAAGACTCAGTTATAATACTAGAATTAGTGTGGATAGTGAACCCTCTATATTTAGAACGAAAGAATTGATGTTTGATTAAAAGTTAAGGTATTTAATCGAACAATACACCTGAAAGAACAATAGAATAGAGAATTGGAAAAAGGAGTGGTGAGTTTGTGAGACAAATTGGTTAAAAACACTGCGTAAATTAAGATACATAAGTATTTTATGAAATCCCATAGGGTTTTCTTTTTTTTATAAGAAATAGCGTATCTTTGTTTTGGTCTTATTGGTCTTGCAGAAAATAGTCAACATTTTTATAGCATTTTAAAGAGAAAATGTAAAAATTTAAAAACAATATGACTTCTCCGCAGTTGCAGCGATTATTATACCAAACTGATCTATATGGTCCGTAAATAACAATGTGTTTTTTAATAGCTAGAGCGGAAATAGTAACAACAAATCGTGAAAAAGTTCATTTATATAACTGTATTCTCACTTTATTGTCGCAACTGCCGGCCAGTACGTAATATAAACTGCCATGCTGGTTTTAATAAAAATCTCAACAAAAGTTTCGGTTCAGATTATTGTCACTTGCACAGTTGTGTTATGAATTTAGTTTGCCACTTATAACTTTGGATACGACCGACAGCTATCACTTAAAACTTAAGAAAACTCAGGAACTCGAAGATAGTTAAACGCGTTCTTTATTGCAAAAACTGGTACTCAATTTTCTGATATTCTTCGCGTATTGAATGAAATAATTTAAAATATTATTATTAGTAGGTATACACCTACCACATATTATAAAACATAATATATATTGAATATAATTTAATATTTCAGAGTGGAAAATATTTCCGGACATTCTTTGTAACGGTAGGTTATAAAACAAAAGCAATTTAAACACAAAGACAAATTTCAAAATTCCCGACATTATCAATGTGATAATTTAAGAGATTAAAATTTCACAACATTAAAGATATTTGCGAAGATATTTCCATGTCTTCTGAGTGCCTCTAAATATTACCTGTATTAAGAACATCAGAGCATATAATATGATTGTATTAAATTAAATTATAACCTTCGATGTACTATATATTCATTTACTTGAATTATTAAAATTAACCTACCATTAAATATGGATGAATATCTGAAAATAAAAATATTATTATTATATTATTATTAACAGGCACCTTTTTAAGAACAACATCAACAAAAATCAAGGCCTCGAAAAAATAAATCATAGGCACTATAGAGATGTGCAATCACACACGTGCAAACTCCTACACTATAACCTTCAACAAAATTGTCTTATGATTAGTTCAAAAACTGATTCTCTATAAATAATGAAGCATCAAACAATAGATATCTATTTTTCAATACAGATCTCCATAATACACAATCATGTGTTGTTATACTACTGATTTGCTCTTTCGAAAGCGTAATAATGCTTTTATTATAAATACTACCTGACCCGGCAAACGCTGTTCTGCCTTACTTACTTACATTTAGGGGTATGAAAAATAGATGTTGGCCGATTCTCAAACTTACCCGATATGCACACAAAATATCCTGAGAATCGGTCCAGACGTTTCAGAGGAGTACGGTAACTAACATTGTGACACGAGAATTTTATCTATAAGATATATATAGATTATCTCGTATAGATATTCCGGATACTTATATTTATCAACCGACTACATCCTTTGAAGGATAGTTGACAACATAGGCATCTTTCAAGATATTCGTAACAAAAGTTTTTCACAATTATAATATACGGATTTACATATCATTTACAACGTTCACTTTAATTAATAATCCACAATGTTATTCATTGTACCAGGCAATCATGAAACAATTGGATGTGCGGAGTATCTTCCAAACGATAGCTCATTAATCTCGGTGGGGTGAGTAGCTGCGGATAATAGTAGCATGGAAAGACGGGGCAATCAAGAAGCAATCAGCCGTGTTCATCGCCCCAAATGTTGTCTGAATAGAATATAGATCCATACAGTATTTATTTATAACTCCTCGCGATGTTTCGCGCAAAAGGTACTTGTGATATGGAACGCTTTCTAATATATGAAAGGAGGTTTTATGTTAATGCAAAGATTTTATTTTGAAAAAGCATTTGTTTTTTAAATATAACATTATCTTCCAAAACAAACCGCCTTTTTGACACAGTTTTTATAGATAATAGATCCGAAGTGTCCTGGATTCAATTCCTAGTCCCTAGTTAGTCCCTAGTTAATAAGACCCTAGTCCCCGCTAGGGACTAACAATAAAAAAAATGTCTTGGTCTGGCAGGACACAAAAGGCTGATCACTTACTTGTCCATTAAGAGAATCGATCACTTAAACAAACGTATATCATCTACCCCATGCCCCACTAGGAGACACGAGACTTCACTTATTTATTGTATTACAATAAAAAATCAATGTTGATAAATAATTAAGTATCGATCGATAATTACTCGTATAATATGAATATACGATTCTTTTTACGGATTAAAGTTATACTACGTATTTCACAATCCCACATAATATGAACGTTTTGAGATGCTATTCCGTAGAAACATTCGTTTAAAATGTTTTCACATTTCGTATGACCCGCGCGGTCTAACAAATCCCTCAAGATTACGTATGGAAAGCTCAAGCTATCTTGGTAATTAGGATGCCAGTCAAGAAAACAGTTTAAACGTGAGGTTTAGGTAATTGTATAAAAAAATAATTATTTTTCGACGTACGAGAGACATGATTCTAGGGATGCTAAATTGTTGGGATTATATATTATACTATATAAAGCTACACACCCACTGACTGACTGACATCGCTTTTCTCGGAAACCGGGCGAAAAGTGG
>NC_052113.1:4293704-4294740 GCF_012273895.1 Zerene cesonia | reverse complement strand
TCTCATTTCAGCATAAAAGACGCTCTCACACGACTTGCAAAATCATAAAGGGTTATTGTTTTAATAAATGTCTGAAAATTATTGGGTTGACGTTGACGTTGCGACCACCGCCGGTTGTGAGTTAGTTAAATTCCCCATAAAATAGTAATAATTTGTTTGAACTGTGTAATAAGTGCTAAATTAAGTGAATATACCGTGTTTCTGTAACATACAGTGTTATCTACAGTGGCTGATCAGGTTTCAGTGTGAAAATCGTAAACATAATAACAGCTGATCATCAGCTGTTTCTTAAAGTACCCACTGAGGTGAATCGCAACGGTTTGCAATTTAATCCTTGAACTAATAAGTTACCCCTTTCATTATTCATAATAATGTTTTAAATAAGAGTGCAACAACTCAAGTTTTTTATTTTTATGTAAACAGAAATACTCTTCGTCTCATCAATTTATTTTAACATTGACGATATCAGTTGAAATTTGTGATTGCTGCCATCTAGTGCCGTTTTATAAAAATATTATTGATTAACTTTACAGCTTGAGATGGCTAACAAGTGTACTAATTGTGGTAAATTCTTTGCAACGTCAGATGGCGCAAAATGCAACAAATGTAATGTGATATTTCACAAGCAATGTAATAGCCTTAGCCCAGACGCGCGCATTAATTCGAAATGGGCATGTAAAATATGCAAAGGCAAAACGACCACTAAAACTTCAGAAACTCGCATGCCAGATGACGAAGGTGATGTTTTTGTGGATGTAGACACTGCTCATTCCGGAACTCCGTCACTTGCCCAGGAGATAAAGTTACTCCGCACGGAATTATCATCTTTTAGATCAGAGATGTCTAGGCTGTCATCACTTGTAACCGATTTTGGTACAAAGATTACTTGTATAGAAGAACGGGTGGCGAAGCTCGAGTCCGCCTCTTGTGCTGAGAGCAGTATAAATTTATCTCAACAAAATAAGGAGATTAATGACACTATAAACGTTTTAAAACATCGACTGAATGAGTCTGAACAAGAAAAATTATTGAACGA
>NC_052113.1:4291380-4293575 GCF_012273895.1 Zerene cesonia | reverse complement strand
TAGGGCGTTCAAAACACTGGCGATTTGTTTGGACGCGTGGAGGACGAATTTTTGCTAGACTTAATCAAACATCTAAACTGATAAGCATACGATCACAGGAAGACCTGGATAAGGTTTTTACCTTATAAATCTATTTGAGTACTTTAGGGTTCTTTTTGTTATCTATGTGAATAATAGTTTTATCGATGTATTCATTATAAACATACGTCTGCAAATACTCAGTTGCATAGTTGTTAAAAGCCATCTCTTTGTATTCTCTCACATAACAAATTGTATTTTTATTTTTGATATGCCTGTGAAATTAAACAAAATTGGAAATTCTTTGTTCGATGCTAAATTATTGTGTTATCTTAATATAGGTTACGTTTTTTTATTCTTAATGATACTGTGTGGTAACATTATAACAAAAAGGTCTACTTGCCTAACGATATTAGTAAATTATTACAGTTATCTTAAAATTGGCTATCATATGATTTTTACTAATACTCTTTTGTCAATAATGTGTAATGTTAAAACTTTCAATTTAATTTATTTATACCTATTTATAATTAGTGCTGACTTTCATAATCTTATATGCATAAAAGTTATGTTTTTATACGTTTTTTCCCTATATTTAAATATATCATATATAGTTTATTATCATTTTAATTTATTATTTATAGCATTTTTCCTTTATTTTACAATTATTCTTTACTAAATGTTAGGCTGTTGCAAGAATAAATTAAAACTAGGTCTCCTAAATCCTGGCTCGCTCGGGAACAAGAACGATGAGTTTATCATTGCAATGGAAGATCACTGTGTTGATATCATGGCCATCAATGAGACGTGGCTACGTTCGGGAGAAGAAGGTCGTGCACCGGCTGTCCCTGGATACAAGCTACGCCATGTACCGCGCCCAGTCTCCATCCGATCCCGCGGCGGGGGGGTCGGGTTTTATATAAAACGCGGTCTAACTGTTCGCACTCTGACCCATCCGGTGTCAACTGTTGAACAAATGTGGCTTAAAGTAACAGTCCGTGGTAAGGTTTTAGTGCTCGGCACGGCGTATCGCCCTCCCTGGATGGATACTGATCTATTCTTTAGTGCTTTGGCAGACTCGTTGGGCTCTTTTTTGTGGTGTGATTATGTTGCTTTATTAGGGGACTTTAATATTAACATGCTAAATAATAATCATCCCAACTTTAAAAAAATTAACAACTTTCTAAAAGTACACAGCTTAAGGCAATATGTAGCTGAGCCTACACACTTCACTTGTAACTCCGAAACTCTTATTGATATTATCTGTGCAAATACTTCTATCTCGCAAATAAAAGTGGATCATATAGTGACTCTCAGCAGACATGCTTTTATATCCTGTGTTTTAAACATTGCGAAAAATAAACCTAAACCTCGGCAAATTATGTGCAGACCGCTGAAGGATATCGATATAAATATTTTTAAAAATTCTTTGGATAATATTGCCTGGGACAGCATACTTGGGCTAGGCAACGTAAATGACATGGTTATCACTTTATCAAATTATATAATATCTTTGTTCGATTTCTACGCACCAATGAAAAAGCACATTATCAAAGACAAACATTACCCGTGGATAACGTATAACATGAAGTTAATTATGAAACGCCGCAACGAAGCTCACATAAGAGCCCGCAAATCAAAACTTGATTCACACAAGGAGTACTATAAAGAGTTAAAGAAATACGCAGAAACTGCTCTAGAGTCTGAAAAACGGGCGTACTTTGACACGTTTATCAATTGCAATCTTAAAAGACCTCGAGAGATGTGGAAGAACATTAAAAGTCAAATTCAGCTTATTCCAAAAAAAAATAGCGTGCTGTCGACACACTTAAGTGATCCTGACAAGATAAATGCGCACTTTCTCAATATTCCCGGGACTAACAAATTACCCTTATCTACTCTCTCATTTTACGAGTTTCACCGTTACAGTGATGCTACTTTCGAACTGCAGACTGTCAACGAGACTATTGTACTCAAAGCGATCAATGAAATAAAATCCCAAGCAGTTGGTATTGACGGCATCTCACTTGACATGCTTCTCCTAACTATTCCGAAAACATTACCTATATTAACACATATTATTAACACTTCGATTCGTACTAACATCTTTCCTGAACTATGGCGTCACGCTGTAGTATGCCCAATCCCAAAGAAGGAAAACCCGGATGATTTTAAAG
>NC_052113.1:4279206-4290380 GCF_012273895.1 Zerene cesonia | reverse complement strand
AGCTATGCGGGCTGCTTGCAGCCCGCACACCGCGCACCATCTGTTAAGTCTTGATAAGACTGGTCCACGCAAAAAAGAGATGCGGGCTGCTTGCAGCCCGCGCACCGCGCACCATTTAATGAGTTTTGGTAAAGCTGGTCTACGAAAAAAGCCATGCGGGCTGCTTGCAGCCCGCACACCGCGCAACATCTATTAAGTCTTGATAAGACTGGTCCACACAAAAAGCCCCGCGGGCTGCTTGCTGCCCGCGCACCGCGCTCCATCTATTAAGTCTTGATAATACTGGTCCACGCAAAAATCCACGCGGGCTGCTTGCAGCCCGCGCACCGCGCACCAGCTAGTCTTTATTATAAACATGAATCTCCAAATGTGCTCCTAAGAAAGAGACTAGTCGACCAATTAGGATAACGTTGCTATTGGTAGTACACCAAATATTTTCAATGCTTCTCTAATAAATCACGAAGCGTAGAAACAAATTAATTGGTCCATAATTGCAATAAAGTTATGCGAGAGTATTTCCAATTTATGCTGATGTGTCGCCGAGCTTACAGTTGCAATATGTCGATACTAACTTAATACCGCATTCGACTCGTGTTGCTAATTCTAACTACGCCACGAAATTGACGACTAGATTCGCTGCATACTAAAGGAGATTGCATATTTGTTCCAGCGAAGATTACTTATGAAACGTTGTATATAATGGAATCAATAAAAGGAAAATATGTTTGAAAACCTTGAATACTTATCTTTTCATGTAACTACTTGTTTTTTGTTTAATACTAAAAATTGTAGATATATTATAAGAATCGAAAAATATGACGTATATAGAAGATTGCGACCTAAACCAACAGATGGTGATAGTTTCGATTGGTAATAAATATTCTATTAAAACGCACAGCCTTAGACACATTTGCTTACAAACCAGTTTCGGGTTGAGCCTATAAAAGCATAACCAACGACAAACTATCGAAGGCCAAAGCAACAAATCCATGTTTTTAATAAAAACGTTATGTCAGTAATAAATAAGCAAAACAAATATATATGTCCCCTAACACAGCAGAGCCATAGTTTACGGGATATTGGAAATCAGCGTAAACTTGTTGCAACACACTCTGCCGTCGTTATTTTCATTATTTCGCTATTGCATAACAGCTTCACGTTGTTTTGATATGAGTTGTGTTCTATTTTAGGAATTCAGTATTATAAACTCAAATTAAACACACATATGAAGTATGTTACCAGTTATCATGGACGAATACGATAAATTAATCTTTGACTTGAAACGTCGAATGTCAATCCTTTTCATTCGAAAATATTTGCAAAGCATAAGGGACGGTTTCACCACTTACAGACAATGTCCGTGCCTATATAGTCTATTTACGTTTGTACATTTATTACCAAACATATTTTGTCATTCTGAAATGTAAGTTAAACAGAACATACCTAGGATTTAGAATTATTTTTTGACAACAGACAAATATTTTTACCCGTAGATTATCAATGAAACTATAATTACTATATGAATAATTTATCATAATGAAATGATATGTGGTGTGGTACTCTTATTAAGTTGCGAAAAAAAACAGGTAGTTCGATAATTCAAAAATTATACAAATATCTTTAGAATACTAACGTTGCGAAGAAATTAACGTGGGGATGCGTCAAAAAGTCAATGACATATGACATCTACCAAATTGTACTTGGCCAGCGTGTCGTGGCCAGGTTTGTGTCTGCAGCGGGAAAAATTATGGCTTGACAGTGATGATGATCAAATATATTTTACGAGGTATGGAAAATGTTTTTATTGCATACATTTTTAAAAGGCCCTTATATTTGCAAAAACTGCCTACCGTATTAAATATTTGTGTTATTTTCAAAGTTGAAACAACATTGCAATGTAATTAATTTCACGCACATCCGAATGGGCACGCGAGTATAATATGTTTAAACAGAAATTCATCGTTGAAAAATTCTGCTAGTCAACCAACAGTTGAAAATTTGCTTGAAATAGATATCATAATTATTTCCATGCTGTCGTGATATAATATCGGAATCGTTTGCTTCACTAAAAAAAAGTTACGTGCGGTATAAAAGAGGCGAAGCATTTGAACAAGTAGTGCGAATAATAAATCGGCAAAATGAAAACGCTGTAGAAATAAGTGGAAAGGATTTATTTCAAACGCTGTAATCTATTTCAACAGCTCCATTTTCAATAGCAACTTGAATGCAGCAAAGTTGTAGCATTAAACAAAGCCGAGAGTTGAATAACAAACTGAAATCAACTCGTTATCTACGACTAGTGGCGTTTCCTACAAGTTGCTCTAGGTGTTAGTTGATACATTTTTATGGAGTGAAGTTTATTTTATACTTGTACTGTTATTGATATTTTGCTTACTTAATGTTGTCCTATTTTTTTTATCTCTGGTTAAGATTTAGGAATCCTGTCTCATAAGAAATTTAGTATTTGATTGGCGTTTATAATACTTATATATTTTTAACAGACTAGAATTAGAAGGAGGAAGTTCTCAATTTGGCATTTTTGTGTAGTCCCATTCGACATTACATTTATACAGTTTTTAAATCACTTAAGGTTACAATATAAATGTTCTACACAAAATGGTTCAAAGACATCCCAGCAAGCAATTCAAAATGACAATAGCTATCAGTATAGTTCCGCAGCTCCCCCGTGCTCACGATTAGCTGTAGTGTTAACGGGTCATTAAGTTTGCTCAAGGACCTCTTGCTAATGGTCATAAAAATATGAGTACGTAGGTACATCCGACGTTTAGGATGATGTACGAGTTGTTAGCATTTCGCTTGAGAAAGTATAGGATATTATGAACTTTATAATTTTGCTGCTTTTTAGTATTTTATCTATCATTGGGTTTTATCGTGTGAATCTTAAATGAATGAACTATAAAAAGTGAGATAGTAAAACAACTTTTAAATGGATATTATAATAAAGATGCGACCACCTCCTTGGTCCAGTGGTTAACGCGTGAGCGTAGATCCGAGAGGTCCTGGGTTCAATTCCCGGTGGGGACGCACAAAAAAATGTCTCGGTCTGGCAGGACACAAAAGGCTGATCACCTACTTATCCGTAAAGAAAATCGATCAGTGAAACAGATGTATATCATCTGCCCCATACCCCACTAGGGGACACGGGACTTCACTTTTTTGTAATAAAAATTATTGCTTACTTTTACATAGAAATAAATAACAATTTCCATCATGTTTTAATGAAAGTGCCCATTAATTGAGCTGCAACTTTATTTATCTATTGCAGGACAGTTTTAGTCGCAAGCAAAAGTATTTATTATTTTTGAATGTAGGTATTATACAGGGAAAGTCATTAATTTCTAGTAAAGTATTTTCTAATACGTTAATAGTTCTTCAATTTCACCTAATATTAATGTTAATTAAAGATCAATTTTTTATGTAAAATCCCCCTAGTATTTAGACATGTGTGATACAATTATGCTTTAGCTAACTATGTATTTTTACTGCTTAAAAGCTCCACGATACAGCCTTTATAGCTAAGATTAACCCTTTGAGGGAAGAGCTAGACTATCTTAAATGTTTAGAAGCGCATCGTCATTTTGCATGGTAAGATTGTGGCTGAACGCTTATCTATTCAATGTAAAGATCTTTAGGGATAAGAAAATGTGCTTTTAAAAGACGGAACTTTATAACTTGACTATTAAAATAAACAGTAAGGTATTTGATGAACTCGTATCTGATACGCATTTTAAGATATTACTAGAATATATTATTTGATAAAAATTAATATAAAAAAAATCTTATCACAGGATGTTTTGGGTTTTGTTCGTTGATTATAAGACTGAAATCTAAAAAAGTTAAAAGTAGACAATTTCAATGTAAAAACAGCTTTTAAACCGAATACTAAAAGGAAGCCGTTACTAAATACCTACAACTGTTTAAATTCTACTCAACCGTTTAAATTCTTCGAAATAGGTTAACGTCCATTAGCTAATTTATGATTAAGTTCACTGAAGTAAACTGACATACATAACATATCTTTTTGCCCGCGGTTTTGGTACAATAGCAATTCCCACTTATTATGTGATCCCATTGGCACAGAGAGTGGGTCCTGGATTTATCCTGATGCAAGACAATGCCTTTGCACAAGCAGTTCAAGCGAACCAAACGGTACTAGAAGAGGCATATTATTGAGGTTGCCATGGCTAGCTAATAATCCGGATTTAAGTCAAGCCAAGACTTTCGGGAAAATAACAAAAGGCAACTACTGCTTCCTATTTTATATTCCCATTACGGTCTATTTCTAGTATTCCCCTGAATATCATTCCAACGAGCTAACGTTTTTCCACATGGATTACTATTCATATGGAACAGTCGTCCCTTTCCAATTTAGTTCGTCAAATAATGACGCTAGGAGAGCCCTCAAAAGTGTTTTTGTATCTAATGATGCTGAGCTACGCACTTTTTATTGTGGGATGACCCTACTCCAAGAGGTCTAACTTTAGCCCTGTGTAATTTACGCATCGTTTGAACATTATTCGCATTTGACTCAGACGATACTTGTAAAGACATAAATGACATGAAATAAATTGAATGTTACCAAGATTTTTAATACTTTCAAGCTTTACAGTCTACTGGAAAATCAGATCACAAATTTAGTTATCTACGTAATTAGGTACTTTAACTACGCTTACAAAATTGATAAAATCATTATTATTCATAATGGACAACACAATATAAATTTCTTAATAAAACGCTACACGCTTGATTAAATTTTAATCAGAGTTTATTGGACTAGGGTCCGCGTGACGTCAGAACGAAAGTGGTGGTTGTTTAGCGACCTAAATAAATGTTTTGAGGAAAGGATTTACACTGTTGAGCAAATAATTATCACAATCCATTGTGTAAGACGACTTTAAGATTATTTTATATTGACATCAATTATAAGTTTTTTTAACTATACAATAAAATGTATATCAACTTATTCATATTTATCATACACGTATATTATTATAGATATGGGACACTATGTGCTGATTAGATCATAACACAAAAGGGAAAGGTTTATTGCGACGCAGTAATTAACACGACGCCTGAAGTCATAACAAATTTTATTATTAGGGTCCTCATATTTCACACCTATTGCTACTATCGAAATAATAGTTATAATTAGGTATAACTTGAAAATTTCAAGAGATACCATTTCCCTAACATTAGGAGTTACCGCAATTGGATTATACTAAACTAAAGTACGATTTTGAAGTACATTTTGTGTTCAAGCCGCATGGAATTCAGTTCGTCTAGTCGTTAATCAATGAAGCGATTTCTACCTTACCTATTTTGAATTATATTTCAATCGCAGTTATACCTAATCGACGCTCTGTTCGTAAAAGGAATATTTTAAGATAGGAAACTTTTAAAACTAATTAATTTGAACCTAGTAAAATTTATGTATAATAAATTATATACATGGTGAATATTTTCTGTCTTCGTGACTTTAAATCTAGAAAAAAAAAATCTATTCGTATACCTATAAAATTATGTTAATTGTGCTTATTTTATGCGGATAAATACTATGAGTTGCCGACATGCTTGTTATCGAAATGCTGTGCTGTGTATGTGATTTATTTAATCCTTACAAATACGAGACGTCAAACCATACAATTTAATCAACCGAGCTGTATAAACTATAACAATAACCCAGCGATAAAAGATCTTCCAGTGAATATAAAAGCATTTCGAGCACGATGAAGTTTCATAAAATCGCGGAACAAACTCAATCTCGCCTGAAGACTGAAGCTCTGATTAAAAATTAATTAACCAGCCTCGTTGGGGTCACGTAACTCGACTGTGCTTTTTATCTTACTAATTTTGAGCTCGTCTTTTGATTTGTGGAGCTGACCTTGCTCTGACGTTAACCGTTCGGTAAAAATGTAAAAAGCTTGTGATACCTGAAATGAGATTTTAAACGAGTCTTTTAAATAAATATATTTTTAATGAAATTAGTTCGACAAGTGCCCCTTGAATCGCTAAGAACAATACAGCCTCTGCAGCCCATTTTGTAAGCGGCTAGTTAACTATTATATTCGTTACCTGTAAATCAAATAAAAAGTAGCTGAAATGTTGGTATTTTATTATAAGGGTCTATTTTTCAACTAGATTTATAATTGGATATCTTAAAAAGATAACATTCTTGAACTTGTTTAGGTATATCGTTAAAGTGAAGTCCCTAGTTTATGTAACAGACGATCGTGTGTTTTTAGTTCTCACATACGTACTTAATTGTATTCGTAATAAGAAACTAAATTAAGTACTTTCTAAATCAAATTTAATAATAAAAAATTCTAGCAGTTGGGCTGATAGTCTCTGCAAATAAACTCACTTTGAAAGTGTGGGATAAAGAAAATATGGATGAGGGGAATAATGGAAAAGAAAAGAATTAGGAAGGGTAAAGAAAAGGTCATAGGCCTTCGAGTCACCAAACGAAACATACTGCTATTTCACGCCGAACTTCTGTGAGGGTGTGGTATCTTGCCGAGCTGACCCAATGGGTACCGAATCGTACTCGACTCTAGACTTACTTTGTTTGCTTTCAAATAAATTATGTAACAATAATATAAGTACATAATTTTCTAGATTAAAATCTCACTTTCAAAGTTGCTTTTTTAAAAATGCTTCTCTCTGAAACATAAACAGTCTTAAAAATTGCGACCGTTATCGTAGGATTCCATATTAACACGTGCATAATAACGTGCTAAAAACGTGTAAGATTCCAATTTTCGACGGTATCGCTTGATTAAAGTTTAATGAGCAAGGCGGAGTTGCATTTTGTTAGACTGACCTTTACAGCTAGTAATTTTAAGACTCATTCTAGTTTCTCGTCTAATTATGATGTTGTGAAGAACATTGAAAATCTATATTCAAAATTGGGAGTTTAAATTTTTTTTTTTTGTATTATGTGATACAACTGTAAGGGTTGACACATCTTAAATCTAATTTATGTTTTAGGGAGTAATTACTTATATTATTTTTGGAATTAAATTTCTTATTGATTTGTATATATACATATTATGCCACTGACAAGCAATTGGACTAATGAAATATTATTTTAAACTTTCAATAGAACTAAAATAATACCTTCTCTGAATAGTACGCATAATAATAAACCTACAATTAACGGTCGCAGTAAGTCGAGAGTCGAGAAATTACATTGTTTAAAAATGTCATTGTTGATCTGATATTGTTACTCGAATGAGATGAAAAAGCATCTTCCGTCATATTATATGCCTTAATTAGGTAAAAAAACTGAGTAGAAACTCATAGGCTTTGTCTACTTTTATATAGATATTCGTAATTATGAAAATTGTTATCGTTTACAAATAAAAATACAGTAAATTATAATTGCTACAATTTTAAAGGTTTTGGTAGGTTTCCACCATTTAGATTAAAAGATGAAAGAATCTTTTCTTTACAACTGTGCCTAATAAACTTTATGTGTAAATATGATTTATTAAATTTACTAAGAAACAGTAAATCCAGGTTAATTAAATATATTGAAAGCTTTCCAGTTAAGGTACCATAAAGATTTGAGTTTTCGCGTAATCAATAGAACTGATTTTGTAAATAGTTTACTCGTAAGATATGTCTAGAGATTATCTAGAGATATATGTATATGTCACTGTAAGATTGTGAAAACCGTAAGAATATAATCAAAGTCACCAGATTGCAAATATTATTTTTTATTATATAATATAATATTATAAAAACGTATTATTTGTTGTTAGACTATAGTGGAAATAAATCGCTGTTATGTATTATGCCGAGCATTCTCTTTTTGCTAAAGTCCGTCAGGTGCAGATTGCGAATCAACGAAGCACTGCCTCACGGGGCTCCTATTCCTGTTTGTTTTTAGAGAAGCCGAACCTAACATAAAATTGAACTTTTTTTTGTATATACCTTGTGATCTGCCGAAAAATAATGCATTAAGTTGTTAGCAATTTGTTACGGATGACAATTTATGCATATATGATCTCGTGGGATAGATTATAATCTAACGGTGTTTACAATGTTACGGTGATATTATGTATATACAGTAATATTACACACATTTCTATGAATTGGAAGACTTTATAACCCTAAACATAACATATATTTTTAAATTATTCTAGAACAAAAGAAGCATTTTACCGCCATTTCAATCCAACCTTCATTTACAAATGTAACAACATCAAAACTTTATACGTTCCTTCCAGAAAGCCATCAACACTCGCGAAATCCCCACATTTTGCATACGACCGATACGTGACCAGACATTTCCAAGTGAGTCGAACATTGAAATAACATTTTCCTCACAGCCCACGAAATGTAAGAATTATAGCCTTTTTGCAAATGTTTCTTAGACGCCGAGATTCGAATACGAATCTATAAATTTTTAAGGGGTAGCACATTTAAGCAGGGAACTGTGTTTCGAAGCCATAGCTTTCATCGACATTTAGTATTCGCATAGCTATAATATTTTTGTATAAAAGTGAGGTATTTATTAAACATGACGATAGGAATTTGATGACTTGTCAAATATGATTTAAATACATAAATTGGTGCAATTATGATGTTGTTATAGTGAGTTTTCACAAGTCGGTATAATACAACACCAAAACTCAGGAAAATATATGCGTTTTTCAAAAAATTTATAATTACTATTATACCTACACGAAAGAGTTATGTCTGAATGATCATTGCTATTCGCTACACGAACTTAAATTGGTGCAAAACAAAACAGTCCGATCAAAACTTTCAATTCCCACTAAAGCTTTAATACAGTCTCAAATCGACTGCTCGCCTCGATAGACGTCTGTTTTATTCTTCTTTTAATTTCACAAAAGCTGTTGAAGAGCAGCAAATTGCTTGTTTTCGGTATAAGGGAACTTTCATTTCATTTATTTGGATGTGAACCGATTTTCGGAATAAGCGAACCGCAACAGAACGGGTAGTACTTTTGGCGTGATTATTCAAATATATTCATATAAATTACTCATTTATCGTGTAAATGTGACAATCTTACAAGTCAATGATTTATTTTTAATATAGACATTATTAAAAATAGATAGATATAGATTTCTATTATCTTATATATAAAATTCTCGTGTCACAATGTTAGTCTCTATACTCCTCCGAAACGGCTTGACCGATTCCTCTGAAATTTGGTAAGCATATTGGGTAGGTCTGAGAACCGGCTAACATCTATTTTTCATACCACTAAACGATAAGAGTAAGGCAGAACAGCGTTTGCCGGGTGCAGCTAGTCCTACTATAATATTATACATGCGAAAGTTTGTAAGGATGTGTGTGTGTTTGTGGCTCTTTCACGCAAAAACTACTGAACCGATTGCAATGAAATTTGGTACGTAGACAGTTGGATAACTGGAATAACATATAGGCAAATCTTTATCCTGAATCTTGAGAACCTACGGTTACGGTATCAAATTTGCAACTATATTAAAAATGCGTTACCGTACGAATTTAATCCCCGACATTTTTTACTTTTTATATTACTAAGTTGCACAAGATTTTTGGAGCTAAATTAAATATAACGTTGCCCGGTAAACGTCGCGAAGTATGTAACATACCTAATATGAAATTAAATTAAAGTTAGTAGTGATACTTATGAAAATATAGTAAGAATTTAATACTGTACCTTATAAATGGCTTTCATGATTTATATTATTAAGCTTGATTTACTTAAATACGCATATTTTGTAGTAACATCGTATAAATGTGAAATATTCATACTGGTTCTTAGTTAGGTTTCTGCATCGAGCAAAGGGTTTCTATTATAAGTGTAATCAATTATTGTATTATTGAGTAATTTAGATATTTAAAAAGGTATGAAATTATCTAACAAAATTTAAAAAAATTGTTGAATTTATAATTCACAGTATTACATATGTAATACAGATACTAACAATTAAATTACCAATGAGATTTATTACTCATAGTACCGAACATTTCTTCCTATAAATAATAATGCCTGAAATCAAAAAGGGGAATTGATTCAAGGGAATAAAAATTTACTATAATCTTCCAGAATTGCTAATAGCAAATCTCAGCAGCTCACAAAGACTATCAAAGTGAACGTAGTTAGTTGGGTCGAACGTAGAATAAACAACGTTTGAACACTAAGCCAAATCACATCGCTACGAAATGCGCCACGTCACACCGAGTTTCAAAGTGGAGCGACATTTTATAAGATTCGATAGCTACACGAGTTTTCGTAAGCATCTGCATCTCATGTGATGAATGTCACCCCCCGAATATTAAACCACGTAAGTATATTATATAAGATCTACAAATGTAGTATGATGGGAACAGAATAAAAATAATATAAATACAAATACAAGAACAACGTTAATACCAACAAACACAACAAGTTCCCGAGTAGATTTCTAGAAAGTGTCTTTGAACTTTAGTCCAATACGTAACAGATAGTTTCCAGTTAAACATGGAGAAACAATTATATTGGACATGTATTGAAGATCTCACATCACGCCTCGCCAATGTATCAACAACATCCGAAGCGAACAAATACACCCTACGATACATATTATATATTATGCTATTTTGGCGGTGGTAGTCTACTCACGCTACTTGAATAATGAATAGCTCAACATTGACTTTAACCTGAGCATGTAATGCTTTTGTATAAGTTTTTACCTATTTTTAAGAACTAACATCAATTTTTAAAGAATACTATTTAAATTTATGGTCACTACATTCATTCATTTAATTTATAAACTACTTTAAATAGAAATGCACCAAACCTATAGGTAGTGGTAACAAAATTTTAATCTTACGTTAATGTTATTCATTTACAAAGTTCTGAATACGATCAGCGTCTTCAGCTTTATTGGTTGCATTATGCAAGTACTATGCAATGCTTGAAAGTTGAAAGTTACATAGATATAAAGCTAAATACTATATATTATAAGTTATACCTTTGTTTCCAGTTTCAATTTCAGTTTTTCTTTTACTTTTGTATGAAATAAGTAAATAAATAAATAAAATATAACTTTATTTGTCTCTGCATAACAATACATTACTGACTGACTGACATAAGAGAGTGGTGCTTGAAATAGGTTACAAAAGAACCTGGGGTACTACAAGTACATACAATATAT
>NC_052113.1:4230744-4278206 GCF_012273895.1 Zerene cesonia | reverse complement strand
TAAATGTTATTTGCAGTTAACAATTTTCTTTTTTCTTTATTACAATATTTATGGCAAGACTAGGTATATATATACAAGTCACCAACCCCACCCGCGAACAGGTAAGAAACCTGACAGACAATTAGTATTTAGATGATTAGTGACTGTTTTAGTACAGTTACTTTTATTTTGTACATAAATATTGAAAATATTCCTGGAATAGTTGCATAAAAAATGACACAGATAGCAAAAGAAGTGATGAGAACAAAATGTGTTGAATGAAACGGTTTCACGTACATTATATTTACGGCGTTTCTTGTTATAGTGTTTCTTTAAAATTACTTGTAATATGAATGTTTGCCTAATGGACAGAACATCCCACATTTTATATAGGTCTGC
Organism: Zerene cesonia; assembly: GCF_012273895.1. Classification (NCBI taxonomy): domain Eukaryota; kingdom Metazoa; phylum Arthropoda; class Insecta; order Lepidoptera; family Pieridae; genus Zerene; species Zerene cesonia. The sequence continues at coordinate 4,277,828 of NC_052113.1, read as the reverse complement.
AGTAGGGAACCGGTGTGGAAGACCAGCATCTACTTTAAGTATCACACGCTGTGCCTTTTCGTCTTCCATCAAATGAGTTTTGGCGCTACCACCCCATGTGTATAATAGTTAATTATCGATTGTACTAGTGCATACTATACCATTCTAGTTGTGTTGCGATCGGAAATATTTTTTGGGCTTTTGAACATATAAATTAGTTTTCGTGCCCTGCAAACTAGAGTTTATATGTAGATCTTAAAAGTGAGATATCGATCAATTATAATACCAAGGCATTTCACATTATCGGTCCGGTCGAGTATTGAATATAGCATAGAAGATATGAATAAACAAAACGTAGGTACACGAAGCCGTAGCAAGTAAAACTTGGGCGACCGAAATTCTTTTTGAAACGAAAAATAAAACCTACCTGAATGCTGCCGAACGTAATGTTTTTTTTTTTATTTGTGAGTAGGAATTTTTAGAGCTACGCTTGTGACGAATATCAATTTCTTTTGCCATTTTCAAATAACAACCTTCAACGTTCTTAGCTACGGATATTTAAATGAATTGCAAGATTTTTTGTCTATGTATTTGAGCTTTTGTCTATAAATTAAAACCTTATGAAGAAATTAGATGAATATTGCTATAAGATATACTATCTAGTACTATGTGTCTCAGTCAATGGAGTAAGTTGAAATGGTCAGTGCTCAGTATCCATTTACAGATTGCTAACCGATCGCAATCGTTAACTTCGTGAATGTTAATTAAAAACTTTGCAAGCTCATTATTTCAATAAGGAAAAAGGAGAAACTTTCAAGCCGACTACACAAATTAAAAAGTTGAATGTTTCGTCTTGTGGAATTTTATGAGTAAACTTGTTACAAAATTGTCTGGATCACTCAATGTACAGTGTAGGCTATGTTCTTTTAATATCGAGTTTGAAAATAGTACGACCTACTTGGTAATTAATGTTGGTTGAATTTTTGATGAAAATGAGTGTCTATTACTACTTTTAAATAGGTACTTATAGTTAAAATATGATATGATTTAAAGCAAAAGTTTTGTTAAGTATGTTAGAATTTAATTTTTAGTTTTATAGCATTCAAAATTTCTAAAATTTCTAAAGTATGTTAGAAATTCGTGCAATAAATGAAGTGCAAACGCTTCGCGCTCATAATGCAGCAAGTTTAAACCGCGAAGGATTTAAAAATGAAACTGATCGCCGCAGATATTTTCCAAAGTGCTCTCGTTCGACGTCGCCACAAGAAGGGCTAATGTACTGCCACAAAACCAATACTCCTTTCAATTTTCCCGAGCACTACGCTTGAATAAGTGACAACGCCATTACCTCGTGTGGAGCCCTTTTGTTCCAACGTTAATAGATTTTTCGTGAGTAAAAATATTTAACTTTAATCGAATGCTAGATGTGTAAACAATTCTGTATTCGAGTTCATCTGTTTGTTTTCTTTTTTAATTTTTTTAATCTGTGTGAGGACTTTAAGTATTTTCATGGAAATGAACATAATTTAATTCATATTAATGATTGTTCATTTTGTAAGTGGTAATTCTAGTATAAAGAAAGTGCCCATTAATTGCGGAGAAGAGGTCGAGTTGAATCTCAACTTATCTCACTTTGGGGAGAAGGGGAGAGCTTTGGTTCCCGGCAACCAAAAAGTTTATTTTTTCTAGACTGTTTCTAGCAAAAATAAACATATTAGGAATTAACTCTTGAATATGTTAAAACTTTATAATAGGACATTACAATTTTTTTTTTAAGAATTATCTTAATTATTAAATTATGAAGCATAATCAAATCCAAAATATAACAATATAATACATACCTACATTATATTACATAATATTACATAATACATTTTGCCTTTTAAATTAATTCAGTAACTCTGTATTGTTATTATGTTTTGACATAACACGTAATTAAATAACTTTTGTTGGATATTCAGTGGTTATTAATAACACTGGTTGACACAGCATTCAGTATTTTAATACTGAACTATGTAAAGAATATTTTCAAAATGAGCGATGTTTTCATAAGCTGAACGTGGAGCTAATGGAATTTTTAATAAGCCTCTATTAAAATAGTTTCAGATTTCCATGTGATCACAAAACAGTTGTTTTATTTTACATACATGTACATTATTTAGAAGCTTTTGAGCACGATTTGCCGAGAGAATTGAAGCTGATTGATGGAACCCTTTGGGTACAAAGTAAACGGATATCTGAATTTAAAATCATCTTATATCGATTTTATATTATGTAAATTATTCTGCATACGCTGTAGTTATTAACGTATTTTTCAAATAAGCTCTCTCATAAATACCTACTTAATTTTTTATTTAACGTAAAACATAACAAGCAAACACAAACAATTAATCAACATATATACTTGGTTGTGTAATAAAAATTTTTTATAGTTTAATATGATATTATTGAAGTAGTATAAAATGAAAATAGGCTATACCATATATACTATTTTTTGGGATAAGGGAAAAGGAATGGATTAACGACTGGAAAGAAGGAATGGACTGGGACGGGTGAGGAAAAGGAAACGGGCCTCCGGCTCCCCCACTCACCGTACGAAACACAGTGGCATGCCACTATTTCACGCCGGTTTTCTGTGGGGGTGTGGTACTTCCCCGGTGCGAGCTGGCCCAATTCGTGCCGAAGCATGCTCGACTCCCACAATGATACATAATGACGGTTCGATAGCTCTGTTTTCATTCACGACTGACTGAATACTAATACACAATTCTATTAACACCTTAATTGTGTTTAATGAATGAAAAAAATTGTATGAAAATACATACAAAATATGCATAAATCCCATAAACAAACACGGAATAAATCAAAAGAAAACATGTAATGTGTCCACAGATATTCCTTCTAACAGAATGTTTGTGAAAACTTCATAGTTTGCCATTTATTTTACCTTAGTGTACGAACATGATGAATCTCGGTATTTGAAAAATGAGCTGTATACTCAAGAGATAAAGTTAAAATTGCATTGCAGGTGAAGTAAAGAAAGGTATAGTGAAGTCCATTTAACTCAATCAAGTTAATGCTCGGCACAGCGCTTTGTCTTGATGCTGCGTATTGTGGAGTAAGCTTATTATGGTGCATCTAATACTCTTTCATAAAGTGCGAAGAATAAAGCGCTTACCTCATATTGCTTCTTTTTTGTTCAGAAATATGAAGACACCTCGTAATTTTTTATTCCACTACCAAGATTTATCGTATTTATGTCATTGCGCAAATAGGAATAGTGTGTTGATCCCACAGTAAAGCGGTATTTTAAAAGCACAAACATGTTTGCATAATAATTTATGTTTGGAAATCCCAACAATGTATTAATACGTTGTTGTTGGGATTTAAAAAGATAGAAGATATTATGTCATTAAATACAATCATGCAAGTTGAAATATTTTCTTAAATATATCTGAGGACTCCTTAACAATATATAATTGAACAAGTGTTCTATACCCCTGGCTTGGTAAAAGATATTTTTTGCTTTCAATGCCAGCAAATAGATGTTAGATGAATATCTTGGACCAAGTCAGACAAGGCATAGTTATTATATTATCTAAAGCCTTGAAAAAAGCAAAGAGAAACTACTCTAAAACCTTTAAACCAAAACACACAATATAATATGGTAAAATCCGCAATATAACCTCTAGTAACGTACGATACGCGCAATGACACCAATTCACGTATCGCTATGAAACATAGTGCATTTGAATAATCTGCATCACCATATGAAAACAGCATTCCAATGCTTCAGGATTGACCGCTCTAAAATACATAAGAGAAATCAACTGCATACGATAATTGTTTATAACAAATCCATAAGTAAGCATAATATTATTGGCATTTTAAAATATGGATCGCCGTATGTGGGAACCTAAAATCATTCCGCTACGTACATCTCGTTCGAAACTACTTACAATTGATCGGTTAAACATAAAGAATGAAGAACCGCCTAACAACCACAAAAGCTATCGTTTGAAACTATTCCTGTAGATTCAATTTAAACTTACGCTGCTAGCGCTAAGCTATTGTTAATATCGGCTATTGTGTTAGAGAAATATTGTTTCTTGTTAATTACAAACGTGCTTACCAAGACTTCACGAAGCAAGAACTGTTTGGCTAAAATTATTTTCTAAATTAAGGTACATCGTAGGAATTTGGCATGTGTGAGAGAATTTATGTACCTATATAGAGTAGCAATAAACATAAATTATTATGTACCTAATGAACTATATAAGAAACTTATTTGGAGAGTTGACAAAACTATAGAATCATTAAGCAATTATCACGTTTCCCATTTTATTTGTTCACTAAAACATAATGAAAAAATACAGAATAAGTATAGATATGGATATAGAAAGATACCATTCGATAACAGTGTTCATACTTAGGAAGTTATGGGAATCCTACTATCTACTAATATTACAAATGCGAATGTTTGTAAAGATGTGAGTGTGTTTGTGGTGTAAAGACAACTGAACCGATTGCAATGAAATTTGGTACGCAGATATATAAACATAAAAGCAACTTTTTGTCCCGATAATCCTACGGGATACAGATTTACCCGGGTGAAGCCGCGGGGCGCAGCTAGCATTTCATAAGCTTACAAGATTTAAGTGATATATCAAACTAAGAAATGCCGACTTAACACGAAAAATATGACTGGAATATACGCGTTTTTCACGTTTATATTGTACAAGCGTCGGCAACTAGTCGCAATCAGGGCGGATTGAGATTCAATATTAAAAAGGGGAAACCGTTCTAGTTGATGTGTACATATGGACCGATGCATGTCGCATCGATTCCGTTTGTATGGAAACTACAAGTGATCAAGCATGGATGCTTATTCAACGTTCGGCAAATGTCCTTCAATTTGTATTGCGTTTACTTTAAAACATAAATGATCATGTATACAGTTTGGTCGGTTAGTAGACCAGTTCCTATTCTTATCCAATTGAATATTGATTAATAGTAATAATAGGGACTACGTATTTTAAATAATATTCTATGTAGATATTATTAAAATCATGCTGCGAGCTGCTCATTCGCTGTAAAATTATCAAAGGAAGCATCCCATTAGAATAGGTAAATCACATGATTGTCATTTCTTATATTAAGAGAATATATTCATTACTAGATGCTCGTCCCGGTTCCGCCCGGATATCAAGATTCCTGTTTTATCTCAAGGGAGCATTTAATCGGGATGAAAAGTATCCTATAATCCAAGTCAGCTGATACCCAGTCTGTTTACCAACTTTTCTCAAATTCTGAATGGAATCTAAACAAACATCTAAACAAACAAACTTTCACATTTATAATATTAGTGTGATGGTGTATACACTACATTGTCATTGGTCATAAAAGTTACAAAATCAGTAAAAAAATATTTTAAATGCAACTAGTCATATAACGAGCAAAGTACTTGTAATTTACCTAATCCGCCACAGATGCTTTGAAGCATTGAGCTCATCTCATCTTAAACTTTAACCAACACTGAACTACTATCCAGTTTAATTTCACGCGAGACAAGATTGAACAAGTACATAATATTTTAGATGTTAAAATATCTAGCTTAATATTTTGCTAGAATATTTGGAGTATGAAATGACGAAGAAAGTGGAATTAACTTTAGTATTTAATATGCCTCAGGCAAATTAGTCTGGGCGTTAACAAAGGATTTATCCGTAATTGAATTCAAAAGACGCAAAATTATAGTATAATGTATACATAGGTGTGATAATAAATTGTACATACTTCATTCCTTTTTAAATTTATTCGATGCAATGCAATGCAATGACATCAAATACCATCATCCGTCAAGTTGATAGCTTTTACTATTTTATTGCGAGTAATTTCTTAAATTCCAAATTGCTTATCGTTATCTACATTAACTTTGTTTTTTTTTTTTTGTAATGGATAAACTTAAAAACTACTGGACCGATTTTAAAAATTCTTTCACCATTAGAAAGCTGTAACTTCACTGAATGATATAGGCTATATATATACTAGGGGCGAAGCCGGGGCGAACAGCTAGTGTTTTATATTTAGATATTTGAAAATGTAATCATCAAGTACATACTTATCTCATACGAACACTCTTAAAATCATTTGCTATTTCCATTTCCCAAATAAAACGATTCGCAGGCAACATTTAGGTGACGATAAATTGAAACAAATAGCCTTTGAAAGAAGCGAAGTGATAATTGAAATTGTACCTTTTATAAGCTTCATCGGCCATAAACCGCGGTCGAGATGAAATATCCACGACTTTTATTGCTTCCATAATAGAATGAAAAATTTACAAATGGAATTGCTATGAAGGAGGTAACGGCTTCAGCGAAGACAATTGAGAAATTGGAACAACTGGATTTACAGTCTCGTGAAATTCCTAGCAGTAGGTATTGAGTATTTAAGTATATAAATGTCAGGGTACATGTGGATAGTGCGGTTATTATATAACATTACCGGGAACTATACATTATTACCAGTGCTCGTGGTAAAAGTTGTAAAAACTTTCAAATTAATAACATTTACCGATGGATAATTCACTACATTTACCATGTGCGTTGGTTATTATCTATTTACATTGCTTTTACCTTAACATATACATATTTTGTATCAATATAACCCATATAAAGCAGTGGTGGCTAAGTGGTGAGGACCTCGGACTTCAAAATCGATAAGTCGGGGTTCGAGACCGGGCGAGCGCGCAGGAAATAAATTGATTTTTCAATTTATCTGCGCATGTAGATAACATCACCACTGCTTCAACGGTGAAGGAAAACATCGTGAGGAAACCGGCATGTCCAAGAATTAAAAGTTCGACGGCATGTGACATCTGCCAACCCGCACTTGGCCAGCGTGGTGGATTATGGCCTGAACCCTCATAGGAGGCCTGAGTCCCAGCAGTGGGAACATATATGGGCTGATGATGATGATGATGATAACCCACACATCCCTATTCCATAGTATGAGCACAGATAACATAATACCATAGCTATTAGTAAAGAATAAAGGTAACGTAATAATACTTGGTGGTATATAAATGCATTTTAATATCGCGATGTAAAACCTATCTGGAAAGATTAACTTAATATTATTCATTAAAAATCTTCACACACTTTCGACTTTAATCTGCTTCTTGACTACTTTTATCTTCCAAGTATAGTTTAAATAATTTGATCGAACTTCTATAATTTATAGTAAAGATATATAACTAGAGGAGTTTTTTTTCTAAGAAAACCGATCAAACTACATATTTTTAATGAAAAAATACTTTTATAGTTATTACGATTGTACCGTTTAAGCTAAATCACAGACAAAATACCCCAATATGAATGTAATTTTAGCTTAAACATTTTGACGACAATATAATAACTTACTTACCGTTTATAAATACAATACAAAGGAAGCAATTTCGTAAACAAAAACACCAATTAATTTCGCACCCTCAAATGCTTAAATAAAAATATTATTTCGCCCCAAAATGGGCGAACTTTAAGACGCTCGCTTGTTGAACCTTAATAAAAAGCCGATTAGATTGTAACATTATTTCGGATAAAACATTCAAAGGCAAATTATCTTAAATTTCGAATTTACTGAAGTAGGCAGGAAACAGTGTATTAATTCCATAAACTTACAGAAACTCTTCGAGCGTTACTTAATATCCTGCGAATTCGCGTCGAGCCCAAATTTATTAAATCGCGGTAATCTTTGCAAATTTTCAAGATTATTTTGCTGAAAAAATTGCGATTAAGGTCCCAACTGAAATTGGCAGGAAATTATATTAGTTTGACTTTTATAATTAGGTGAGCGCTTCGGTATCCAGTGATACAATTAAATAAAATTGCTTGTAAATGGCAACTCCGTAATTCGTATAAAACTTAAACATGTCTGTAGAAGAATAGAGTACAAGACCTGATTGTTATTTTATACTAATAAAAATACATTCTTATAATATTAAAGTAACTCTGTCTCTCTGTCTGTCTATTCATCACACCATCAACTCAAACTATTTGGATGAATTTTGGCACATTTACAAATTTTAATTTTAATTTGGACATCATCTTTGGTAAATGAAATGAAACGCATTTATAATTCGTATATATAATGAAACTATGCTCATATCACATGTTAGAACATAAAATTCTTTTGCAGCTCTTTTTTCAACAATTTGGCTCCCGTGTATAAATCATATTTAATTTTTGGATACCCGTGCAGTAAATCTTGCCAATCGTGAAATCGTAGGAAGACAAAATCTACCACCTGATAAGGTAAAAATATTAAAAAATCAATTTTTACATGTACTTTTATTCAAACAGATTGAATGGATTCAAACAAAACTTTCTATTTACAGCAACAGGCAATTGAAAATTTTGTAACAGAAAGTGAATGTTATTTTAATAGAAAGTTTATCTACACTACATATCTACACCAAACAATAGGAGTACTAAAATTGGAGATTACTAAAAATTACAATGAGAGAAGAAATCATATATATCTATTGTATCATAAATATTTCTCTTACCGTTCGAGAGTAGTAAGAGAACTGGTAAGGCGTATTGGGAAATAGACCCGGGATCAAGCCGAAGTAACCGTTTGTAGTTAGCAATGAAAGCATCTTCTTTTCCCCACTAAAATAGTAAATATATTAACTGTGTTGTATATTTTAAAAGTATCGTTTTCCAAATGAGGGTAATGGGCAGATGTAATTCAAAGCGATTTTTTGGGCAAGTAGGTGATGTCTCTATCAAACAGACCGAGGTTTTACGCACGAGGAATCGAGCCTTGGAGGACGCTAAAACTCTAATTATTAACTAGTATGTAACTAGCTTGTCTTTCTCTATTAATAGCATTTAATCAAAAAGAAATATAAATAATAGGAATAGAATAAATCAACTGTGAGTTTTTGATGAGTTGATATTTTTAGATATTAATGATTTTTAAAGTGAAATATTATTTTCGTCAGTAACAACTAACAGCCTTCAGTTGTATGCAATATAATATAAAGTTATTATTAAACTACTACTAGCTGCGCCCCGCGGTTTCGCGTAAGTGCGTATCCCATAAGAATATCGGGATAAAATTTGCCTATATGTTATTCCAGTTGTCCAGCTGTCTACGTACCAAATTTCATTGCAATCGGATCAGTAGTTTTTGCGTGAAAGAGTAACAAACACACAAATCCTTACAAACTTTCGCATTTATAATATTAGTAGGAGTACGATTCTATGCCACAGTTGAATTTTTTAACTGAACTTTAATTAGCATCTAATGTCTGGGCCACTTTGAAGATTATAAATTTAGATAGGATTTGTTATAATTACCTTTTATCAGTATACCATTTCTCAACTTCACCTTCATGTATAAAATACATACATGAAAATATATCTCCTTCTTGAACTATGAATTTACCTTGAAAAAATAGTACTAGAATAAGATTATGAATCAATACTAATGCTTCCATCGCAAACAACAATTTCATCTTAAAATGTGTTGTGTCTTATTCGTTTTATGCTAACATCCATATCTTATTCATTTGATAGCTTCCACAAATTATAAAATTTCCTAGTGTATGTATTATTTCTTAATATCTGAATATAGAAAATCGAACGGAAGAACCATTGACAGATTTGTGTTAATAAGAAACACTCGAAGTTAACTTTAATAATCACTTGTAATAATTGAAGAAAAGTTCTTAAAATCAAATAAAGGTGAAAATATTGACATCGAAGGTTTCGGTGATTTTAAATAGAACACCCCATTTTCTTGAATCCAATATTGTGTCTTGTAGGAAATGCGAGAGATGCTTGCTACATGCCAATGCAGTCCCGTGATAAGCTGACTTTGAAAATGTAAAGGCAGTGTTCAAACGGAGACAAAAATGTATGCAATAAAAGTGGATGTGTGGTGATGTATATTCTTATTTGGTTCATTTTGAGAATGTTGGCCATAAAGAGTCTAAAACGTTTATTTACTGAATATTTGGAATTTTATAATAGACCTAAATCCTGGTAGCTGGCCGTCAATAAATAGTGATCCTAGATAGCTTTTACGCGAGACAACCTTAAAACAATGTATGAAACTCTAGAGATATATAACATTGTTTAAATTTCTAATTAATTGTGTTATTATATATAGGTTTTAAATAGAGATATTTCTTTCGTAATTTGCGACTTACCAGGAAATATTACGACCCTTTGAAGCTTGGTGACAAGTTGTCGTCTGAAATACTCGGGTAGCTCTCGAAAGAGCGGGGGCATTTCCAGATGATGCATGTACAGAGCACTCAGCATGTCTTCTCGAAGACATTGTGGGGCTTGCTGAGCTAACTCGGGAAGCCAGTTTCCTAGATTAAGAAGAATAGACTTTGATATAGTGATGTATGATGTCTAAGAGTGCTGTGTAGTTAGGTGCATCTCCTAGGAACACAGTACTTTTACATTTAGCACTTTCATATCAATACACAAAAAAACAACAGCTTAAAAATCTAAGTACTTAAAATTACTAACCTGATTATACTTTATTATACGTTAAAAATCCTATGTATGCCTTAATAAACCGAGTAATAATTAAAAACTGTCTTTACTTATAAAAACCTTAAGCACGATTTATAATCGCAAATGGCAGGCATATAATTTATAAAATATAAAAAAAAGGGATGTTGATGGCAGACGCGCACGGCGCTAATATCCGTCGATTAAATATAGGTACGCAATATGCGTACGTCATACTTATTAATAATAATTAGTACTATAATAGTATCTAGGAATGGAATTGTAAAATTTAAGTTTAAAAATTTAGTTTGTTTTATACTTGCTGTTTTTGTAACAATTATTTTTTTATTACATTTCTTCTGTTTGGTATCGATCTAGTAATACCCTCTAGTTTCATGTTTTTGGCAATTTAGAATATACAGAATTTATACTTCGATCATTTTATTATATAAGATCAAATATAAATTAATTTGGCATATAAATTTCAGTAGATATTAAAAACACGAATTATGTTTTTCTCTTCTCAATCTATGTCAGGAATAGAAATTAGTTAATATTCTTTCACTCGCTAGATATATGATCATTCGAAGTAGACATTTTTCCACCGATATTCCCAAAAACGAGTGGGTTCTCAATTCGATTGCATTATTTATTTGGTTTTGTTACTCGATAGTTCCGTAGGTTATCAACCGATTGATGTGATTATTATTTAGAAATTAAAAACTTTTTAACGGATTTTAAACGTGATTTATTCATTATATTGTTAACCCGACGTTTCGAACACTTTACAGCGAGCGTGGTCACGGGGAGACATTATTGAGATTATTATTGTATTAGATAGGAAATTGTGGCTATTTAGTCACATTTTAGAATTTGGAGTGGTCCCCAAGAACGAAAGTGATCTTTTCCGTATTAAATAACAAATTATTTATTTTTGCAAAGCGAAAATATCTGTTCCGCGTAGCACAATACATACCTCTTTGTCTCTCCCATAATTGTTTAGTGTAATTCTTAAGCGAGTCTAGTAAAACCGGACATAGGCCATTGTGCTCCAGATACAATACCAAACTCTCAACATCATAGTCATATGTGTATAACTCTCGAAACTTCGTATACACTGCACTTATCGCGATACTCAATATCCAAATTTCCAATGGATAAATGATGATGTTTATAAATACTTTGTAATAGATCTCTTCTAATGTTAAAGCAACAACCTAACAAGAAATAAAGAACCTTCAGGAAACATTTTTTTAACAGTAGCTAGGTGTTTAAAAAATAAAATAGCCAATTTTATTGATACTGACTTCCTCCCTTCATAGAGGTTACTTTCTGTACATTATCAGATAATATCATAAACGCTATTAAATAATTTATAGTAAGTCTACTTAGGAACCACATAATATTTAACTTACTACATCTATCTCAGTATGCGTATACACGACCAAAATATACGTCATGGCCACTATATAATCTGACATCCAATTCCTTGGAACAATAAAACTGAATTTGCTGGTCCCGTTAACTATAAAATCCTTTGTCAATCGTGCGCAACCTAAAATGATCAGAAACTGGAGAGGATAAAGTTTAAATTCGTACAGCTGCGGAAAAATTATTACATGTACACTCCAAAATTAATTGAACCCCCGACGTCATTATTTATTTGCTTCATCATCAGGGTTTAGCCACAATCAGTACACAGTTAGGATTGGGACAGAGTTATATATGCTTAATTATGTTTAGTACTTTAAAGAAATTTTATATTATTTATCATAACTAATATAATCCTAATCCTACTCACTTAAAATCACGCTCTAACTTCCTGTTATTCACCCCTACTCATCTTTTAGATTCTCCAATAACCTTCTACCTAGCTTCCCATTAAACTATTCGCTCCACTAAATGTTACACCACCTCCTTTGCTGTCACAGCAACTACAGAACAGTTTACTTGAGAGTCCGAGTGCTCAAACAACAACCTCGTTTCAAAATACAATACAAAACAATGCAATATAATACAATACAATAACCTCCCAACGAAAAGGAAAATTACAACATTTCACTGAGTTCCGAGTCCGTTTAAGATAATCCATCAAGTAATTAATTCATTTAAGGACACATAGATGCAATATTCAATGGGTTCATGGAAGACCCAAAAGTTTACCTCCTTGCCTATCTCTCGGGTTCGCCCACTCCACGTAATCAATCGTCGAATTAACATGTGGTGGCACTTCTTCCAGGTCTAATGGGAACTTCTTGTCTTGAATAAGAAATGTATATTAGAACGGAATATGAGTGTAGTAAGATTTGTAATGGAACACAAGATTACAATCTAGTGTTTTAAATTGTGTAACTTAAGGTGGACTTACGCTATGCACTAGCTCAAAACTTGAGCAGAAACTACAAAAAAAAAAAACAAATTTTCGTGTTTGGAATGTTTAAAAATATAATTAAATTGAATATCTCAGTCAAGTATGCAAAGTAGACAAAGATGTGCTGATGAAATATAAAAAAAAAAATAATTAATTTACTTCCAATTTTTTCTCACACGATTAATAGACAAACTAAAAGGCACTCACTATAACAAATATTGTATCATATTACCTGTGCTATAACGAAGATAAATCGCTACATAGTATACCACAGTATCAAACAACAAATTATATTAGTTACATTTGAATACCTTCGTGGTTAGATAACTAAAAACTCACGGTGACACGCGACTGATATCCAACCACAGGTCATGCCGTGAATTGTTAAAAATACAATGACAAATTTCAACACGGCGGGCGCTACTTGACTCTGGAAAATATTACATATTCCTCATATATGGGAGAGTTACCAAAATAATGTTTAATGATATGTACGAATTTTTAAATAAATATAAATATATAAATAGACATGTATAAATATTTCCTTTGTCTAGAATTATAAACTCAAACTCCTTATGAATCGGCATAACACAATTTTAACATTATTAGTTTGAAAAGTAGTTTCTACAGATAGATTTCTACAATAATAATAAAAAATCTATATCAATAATAACCCTTGTATACGGAGTAAATTCATAAAAATAGCAAAAAAACACCAACCTTGAATCCTTTACAAAAGTGAAGATGGAAGTAATAAAATAACCTCAATCTTAATAACCTAGCAAATCTATAGTTCCAGTTGCCAGTTACGTGAGTTAATATCGGAAGGATTAAAGACAAAATATCGACATAATAACCCCATTTCTTAAAAATTCTAAATTTTATAATCCTCTCCACACACGTATTGTTCTCAACCTCGAGCTCCAACTAAAATCGAAAATCACTACATAGTATAAAACAAAGTCGTTTTCTCTGTCCATATGTATACTTAAATATTTAAAACTACGCAACGGATTTTGATGGGATTTAGAGTAATTCAAGGGGCAGGTTTATATGTATAATAACATCTATTAAACTAAACCAATATAACGCGTGCGAAGCCGCGGGTAAAAGCTAGTAAAATAGATAAATCTTTATGTCTAAACACCATAGCTTTTTTACTCCCCACTATAAAAATAAGTTACTATATAACAAAAAAAAAAAACCTTATGACTCACTTGAATAGAAAACTATCGCACTTGATAATAGAAAAGCACACAAATTTTTAACAGATACTTACCGTATAGAATTCCGATAACAGATACAAAGCATGCAGAATATCCAACAGAAAAAGCATCCAATAGATATCGCCCTCAACTTCGGGCATGGCTTTTGCGAGAAGAACAATGAATGCTGAAGAGAGTGGAAGGAATAGCCAGCACAGGCACAACCAACGAGCATACCATGAACCAGTTCTAGCTCGGAAGGGTTCTTTCATCCACTGATAAAATATTATAACATTGTAATAATATAAGCACATAAAAACTTTTGTAGCATGTGATTTATTAAATTGATATGATTTTCGGTATGATTTTACAAAATTTAGCAAATCTTATAGGTGAATGAAAGAAACAAGATACAAATTATTCCAATCAGTTCATCCGAGTATACAATGAACTATTATTTCTTATTCTCATCGAGTTTGAGTTGAACTACAAGACCTAGAAATCCAGATGAAATATCTATAGGAAAATATCCTATGAATTTACTTTGATTGCTCATCTAAAATTTTATTGAAAACTATTAAACCAAGAAGAAAGGAAGTAATAAGGTTAGATTTAGGTATCCGCTTACTGGTAGTTTTATAGTTTTACGTCCACGAAGAATATACGGAATGGTGTTATAGGGACTATCGACAACCGTTTTCTTTGCTGCCAAATAGTCGAATTTAGATTCGGGGTTATTCAAAATACATTCTCTTGTCTGCGAATAGATATGAAATATTAAAATAGCATCCCAATGTGAATTTTAAAACTGACTTCATGATATACTTACGAATTTTTCTTTTCTGCATAGATATTCTTATTTTAATTAACACAATGATTACAGTATGGATGTGAAAATTTATATTGTGAAATAATTATTTTATGTTTTGAATTTCATTCTATATACGAACAAGAAAATAAATTTAAACGGTTTAAACGGAAAGGTAAAATAGTAAACAAGAGGGTAATCGAATACGAATCCAAAGAAATCTAACCTCGTCCTCGATTATTTCCTGAAAGTCCTTAATAGGAATTTGCAATAAATCGGCGTAACCATCCGAAACAGCTGTAATCCGAACCGGCCTTGGCTTATTTCCATCTAACTGGCCAAAAATGGAACCCTGGAATTTATTTCTAGCAGCATTATGTTTATAAGGAAATAATCAGACACTAATTACCCACAGCTCTACCCAATATCATATTAATATTTTAATTAAACTTAGTGTAGAATTTTGTTCATGAACGCAAACTAGAGGAAATTTACTAAGAAAAACAACATTTCCGTTAAAATAGAGATAATTGAATTGGTAGTTTGTACGTCAAAATTGTATTGAATATATTATTATATTTGTAACACTAAGATTATAAATTATTTTTCAAATGAAAATGATGAATGTGAAAGTGTGTGCTTCTTACATTTTTAAATGGAGCGATTTTGTGGTATATTTTTGTGTGTGAGATTAGAGACTAAGCAATGATCAGATACTTTTTGCCGTGAAACATATCCTTTCGATATAATTATATTAAACACACGGACAGAGCCGTGGACAACAGGTACTTTCTAATTCTAAAGTAAAACCCAATTTTGTCCTTTCTTCAGCAATTTTTTCTCAAATCTGTTTCTCATAAATAATGGTAAATCATCGTTTTACTGATTTCTTAACATCAAAAGCGAGCTTGATTTCTACCTGTGACAATTTAGCTAGGAACTGATTATCTTGTTTTATGAGGATGTTCCCTCTATGAACAATATACACCCATGGACTTAAATCCATTTCCCGAACAATCGTCTCATCCGGCAAGAAATACCATTGTACGGCTACGCTTACGAGTTGTCTTTCTAAATT
This sequence comes from Zerene cesonia, assembly GCF_012273895.1. Taxonomy (NCBI): domain Eukaryota; kingdom Metazoa; phylum Arthropoda; class Insecta; order Lepidoptera; family Pieridae; genus Zerene; species Zerene cesonia. Next base: position 4,261,849 of record NC_052113.1, on the reverse strand, counting down.
CTCTCCGCCATGCAACAATGTATCCGCAGTTTCTATGGTACTAAAGTTAGGTAGAATCATTATAAATATATAGTTGTTAAATTAAATTAAATGAAAAAAGCTATATATAGAATACATGTTTACTTTTTGAAAAAATAATATGCCAGGTCTTGTCTGAATACGACACCAATCCGCTCATTCATGAGGTTTTGGATATTTATTCCCTTAGTTCTGAAATAACAGATAATGAATTTATTGATTACTAGACGCTCGTCCCGACTCCGCCCGAATATCAAGGTTCCTGTTTTATCCCAAGGAAACATTCAATCGGGATAAAAAGTATCCTATCTCCCAAGTCAGCTCATACCCATATATATCTGTATATCAAATTTCATCATAATCCGTTCAGTAGTTTCCGGGTGATTGACGGACAAACATCCCAACAAACAAACTTTCACATTTATAATATTAGTGTGATAGCGTAGCGTGATTATCTTATTTTATATGTAATACTCATAAATCATACGAAGCCAATGTGTACAAAGATGTGTCAATAAAGATGAACATGATCCCTTTAACGGATTTAAAACGCGATTTATTAATTATATTACTAAGCCGACGTTTTGAACACTTTACACTTTAAAATCCGTTAAAAAGTCTCTAATTTCTAAATGTATAATACTCGCGTAAAATCAAACACAAGATAACATGATCTCACCTGAACCACCAATAGCGAAAATGACCTATTGCACCCTCAATTATTTTCTTTTCAACTCTTTCCGCTTGCAGGAATCTTCTTAATTGGCTAACTGCGTGTTGGAAAATCGTGTTTCCGCGAAAGTTCAACACGAGTAGAGTCAGCGAGTAACACATTACGTACCTTAAATGCAACTAGCATTAATATCAAATAATATTCTTAATAGAATTTTCCGTTTGGTGCAGTATTACCTGATACTTTAAAGATAACATTTTAAAATGTATGAATCTCATTTGTATGATACATTGCAATCTTTATAAGGTATTCTAATATACAAGATAGACAATGGTATATGGTAGAAGGCAAAATAACTTTTGAAAAATACCAAAGTAATTATTATTAATTATACAGCAATTAGTGCGACAGTACTCCGAGCACTAAATAACATAATTATGGTGACGATTCCCTTTACGTTAAGTTGTAAACGTTTAGCCTCCTCTTAAATATAAGGGGTTTACGAGACAGGAAGGAAATGTGTAGGAAGAAGGGCAGGTATTGTAGATCCGGTTTCACTTTCCTGCCCGACAAAAACTGGCATAAATGCCGCTAATTTATTAAAATATCATAACTGTAAAAAATTTAGCTACTTTGACTTTATGAATAGATAGATTTTCTTTGATTAGTTTATTGCACTTCACGTTTATCGTGTTACAGCAATACTACATATCTACATATTATGACTAAATAAAAAAAAATTATTTAATCTTTCTCAACGTTAAGTCAATATAAATTCATTTTAGCAGTTTAGACGTAAAAACGTTACGTACACAGAGATATTACTTAATATGATAAAAAATAATTGAGTTATCTATTTAAATTTAAACATATATAATACCTACGCTCGTCTCGTCTCGCCAAGTATTGTGTACACTCAAATTTATAGCAGTCTCTATTCTTTTATAAAGAATTTTATAAAAAAAAATAGGAGCTGTTGTAGTTATAATTATCATATTTCAGTAAACATTTAATGTACCACTTCGAGACTATCGTGAAGTCTATGTCCGTAATATTATGTATGTATTATGAACATTCAGCTAATTAGATTCATTAATAGCCATATCTTAAGTTTTGTTATATAAATAATTGCTTAAAATTGGGACAAAGTACACCTTTATTAAGGTAGCTCAACAGAGCAAAGCTTAATTTCGTTATGTCTCAAATAAGAAATAAAAATTAAACATTTAAAAAATCCTCACCAGAACATTACACCAAGAATACATAAAGTAATTCCCACTCCGAGATATTCCCGGTCTATTTGAAATTTACCAAGGTTGAATCTCATGAGACCACTCTGAGCAAGATTAAAGCTTTCTGCATACACCTTTGTATTAAGAAATACGAAAACATTTTAATTAAATGTATTAAGAACATTTACAAGGGTCCTATTATTTGAAAAAGAAACTGAAAATTATTTCGTGATCTCGAACTTTCAAGAGCAATTTATTAGCATCAATTTTAAATTGTTTAAGGAAAAACATACATTATTTTTTAATTTTATAATAAGAGATATTCGACAGGGAATTATTAAAAGATTCTATGTGTGGATTTCTGAATAAAAATTATAAAGAATGTTAAAAGCGGTCCATTACCACATGGTCTGGGAGTTAACTAGCAAAGAGAACAGAACAATCAAGCAAACAGCTCTAACAAATAAAAGCCACATAATAAAACTAAAAAGTTTTCTTCTTTAATATGAGTAACTTTAAATTAATAATTTAAATAAGTTTACCTCATGCAACTGGTAAACAGTCGGGTTTTCATCTAGTTTAAGATAGCTTGGAATCCAGCAGTGATCCCTGCGTGTCATATTTTGCAAGTAACCATCATCGTCCCAATTGAAAGATATACACCTACTCACAAAATAATGACTTGTTCCGAGTATTACTAGTATGGTCATAACTTGTAGTTTGAATATCTAAAATGATGTTAAAGCATTATAATGCATAGCTATTTACTTTTAGATTTTAGTAATTATTATGCGAATGCTACTCTGTTTCATACGATAAGTGGGGGAGCCGTTAGCCCGTAGCCTTACTTCCTTTAATCCCTCAGGCAACATCAGGCACCCACGAGGTCCATTGCCGACTCTGCCATAAAAAAATCATTATAATATTCATGACCGGTAGTAGTGCTTACCATCAAGCGACCCACCACATCCATTGTCGTCTATAACATTAAAAAGTCTTCGTTTTACACGTGTTATTAAGTACAAACCATATACAGCGCATTGTTCCTATGCGGCAAATCAGCTAAATAATTGAAATACCCCAAAATGAGATACAATAGAGCGAATTTTGCCGCTGTGTTGATCAAAGACGCCTCGTCGTCATCAATTTGTCTCGATAATATAACATAGATCAGCGGGTGTAAAGGAACACAACCAATCACATCGAGAATGAAACCCCGACTCACGTAATGATTGAGTCGTTTACTTAAATCGGTGATCAGTAAACCCCTTTCGTCATAGTACGCCAGCTATAAAGTAAAATGATTACAGAAAATTGAAAATAGAACAATAACGATCTTAATCAATTCATGTGAAAACTATCCAATACAAATTACAAATCAGAGCAATATAAATTTTCAGTTCGTACATTGGGTACAAATACCGACCGATTTTATTGAGACCTTTACTACGAAAATGTTGACGTGGAAACGAGTAAGTAATTCAGGCCGCTTTTATTTTGGAACAACGATCTTCAAATTTAAGGAAACTTAATCATAACAATCAGCCACTAATATAATAACAATTACTTTCATTTTTTAATTTCTAACGGATATAGATCCGTGAGAAATTGTTAATTAATTATTATTAAGGAAATGCCGAAACGTTATTTAGAAGAATGAATTAATGTATATATAATATTATGATATTTAAGCAAATACGATGTAAAAGATTTATGAATTGAATTATAGATTACTAGCTGCGCCCCGCGGTTTTACCCGCGTAAGTCCGTATCCCGTAGGAATATATCCCGGGATAAAAAGTTATTCCAATTGTCCAGCTGTCTACGTACCAAATTTCATTGCAATCGGTTCATTAGTTTTTGCGTGAAAGAACAACAAACGCACACACAACCTTACAAACTTTCGCATTTATAATATTAGTGGGATAGACTTTACAAGGCATTTTATAAATATATCCACGTAGCCAATGTAATCACAAATTTCGCCTATTCTTTTCAACGGATTCCTAATGCATGCACCGCTTCCTCCTGAAAAATATTTATATAGACATTAAAGTTAATAGCATTCTATTTAAATTATACAAAATTAATAAATTCCACCTTGCAACGACGCGACTACGATTGCAAGGATTGCAATTATTACTCTGAAAATCATCCAAATCTGAATAAACCTGAAAGTATTTAGATACATTTAACTATTATGTTATATGGGATGATGATGATGAACTATTATCTTGTTGCAAATATATTCAAAATTTTGAGCCAATATAAAATAACAATATATAACGAGATTATTAATACAACACCCCTATAGTCCAGGAACTAATTATACCTTGTTTTACTGCCTTTAATAATTTATTAACCCAAATCATATGTCAATTGTGCATTTAATCCTAGAAAGTCTTCACCTTACCTTGAATTTGGATCGAACCACAAATGGCAAATATCCTTTATTTTTAAACGAGACTTAGGTTTCTGTTGTATACCATGTGGTCGCTTTACGGAACTTACAGATAATCGTGATTTCTTCCGATCCTTGATAAATTATGTAAAGGAAAATAAAGATAAATTATATAAGTAAAAGTTTTATATTTTGAATAATTTGATTGCAATCAGAATATTCATATCATTACCCACATTTTTATATTTTTTTAATTGATCCCCTAACATTTTATCATATATGGGCCCAAATTTATCTATACAAGTCTCGAAATTTATTACTTCGTTTTGAAAGTGTTTCAGAATGTTGAAGAAATCTCGAACTCTCACATATAGAACCTGAAAATAGTTCACCAAATAACCTTCAGAACCTATAGGAATTTCGACTTTATTGTTAAAAACAATTTTATTTAAAACACACCTCACATTCAGTATAAGCGTACACAGTCCTCAGTGAAGGCTTACCCATGAAAACTGCACATGTTGAAATAAACTCTCCGGGATTATAAGTTCTTTGATGTAACTCACCGTGAAGATCATGAAACTCTGATAAGACATAGCCCTGAGAATAGTTATTGATTAATACACAGTTCGACTGAGTTATTTAACTATAAATTCAGAAAATTGGATGAAAATTGATATCCTACTTGCACAACCCACGTCAATGTTTTCGTGTGAACACCAAATACTGACAATGTACAATTCTTCGGTAATAGCAAAAATTTCGCTTTATACGCCAATTCCCTGATCAATGTGAGATCCGCAAATGCAAATGCTGATGATTCCTTTATTATTTTTTCTGCAACTTCTCCGTGCAGTTTCCAAAATATATCGTACGGTTCATTCTTTAATAAATTTGGATGTAACACATCCATTCCGTGAAAGTACTTCCAATGGCAATTTAAGTATTTATTTAGCCGTGATAGTAAGCCGGGATGAATTTTAAAGTGTCGATAATGGTCCTTGATATTATCCACAAAGTACTGATAATTAACTATTTCTCTGTATTTCAAATAAAGCATGGCCACTATATCAGTCTTTCCATTGATATAAATTAAGAAAGCTAAATAAGTAACAACTGTTATAATATAAATGTCCATTAAACTTTGAGGTAAGTATTCATAAAATATAAATTCCAACAACCACGCCAAAACTATATTGAAAGGACGAATATTTTCAAAGTTACATTGATTATCTGTAACGGATAATTCACAAAAAAGTTCACCAAAAAAATAAGGTGTGCTCAGTAATGGATATGCACGATCAATCATGAACAAAACATAACCAGATATATAAATAAAGGAGACGAAAATAAGACCAATTTTTAAATTTACGTGAAGAAATGGATCGTTGTGTAAATCCCACTTGGTAAACAATACGTAGATTTTAATTAATCTATTGAATTGAAGAGGATAGTACAGTTGCGGGAATCCACTTGTAACTGCAAATGTTTCTATCCAAACTGAAGATAAGACATCTAATATAAATTTCACAGTCTTACAACGTGCAAATATTACAATCGTATAATTGTCGCCTATGTTCTCCTGGTCTTCCATCGCCGTAAGAACTGTTACGCAAATATCGCAAAAATAAATAAGATCTGTCCAAAATTGAAACAACCCAAACCATACAGGTACTTTGGAAGTTGAAAGATATGGTGGATATAATATTAAAACCATAAGCACTGTGATTACAACTATTCTATGCCATGCTAGAGTGAAACACGAATTCGGAACAAATATCCAAGGAAATTTTGTATAAATAAAAGAAGACTTTGTTAACAGCTGTTTCTCACTAGAAAGTACGAGTTGACCAATATATTTAGAACAGTGATAAACATTATCTTCGACTGGCATCTGGCATCTGAAAACATCCCTTCGAGTGTAAAATCTTTTACAATTCCGAACGATGTCTGAGATTTCCCACCACCTCTTTTTTACCCATGCAAGTCCCTCATCTTCTGATCTATCTAAACCTCTTACATGTTGTTTACAAGTATATAAAGTTTTAGCATGCCTTATCCTTTCCACGGCCTGACTTAAAATTACTTTACGATCTACAGGATGTTTATGCAGAGAGTTTAAAATATCAACCCGTGTTATATACAGAACTTCACAGTAAGTGATGCACTGAGCAATTACTTTTCTTTTCTGTGGTGGAACGTAAAAACTTATATCCCCTATTAGAGTCCCACTTGTTAATGTTATCAAAGGCGTAACACCATCATCATTGGAAATCAATTGTAATTTGCCAGATTTAAGGTAGTATAGATGTGTATTACAATTAGGGCCAGCGAAAAATTTTTCACCCGGTAACTTAAAATCCATGCGAATTGTTTCACACAACCAACGCTTATAGGAAGAAGACGTTTTTCGAAACGTAGGACTGTGATAAAACACTGGCCAAACTAAGTCTTGACGAATTTCCAATCTGAGATATCGAGGTATTTCCGAAATAACTTCTGGCGTGCTTGTAATTCCACTTCTTTTCTTCCACATAAGGCAATAAAACTGTTTAACATCAATATGAGCTTTTGGTGAAATATTCCTCCTTCGCGTTTCTTCAATAATTTTTTGTACTTTCGGATAAAATGAACCTACACGTCGGAACTTGAGCATCGACTCAGCAACCATCTTAGGAATAATTACAAACGTAAGGAAAATATATCCAATAGTCATCAGTATATTCATAAAAATGTATTCGTTTATAGTCGATGGTTTGGTTTCATGAAATTGATCGTTTAAGAAAAACGCTAAAATATATGAGGAAGCATATACGTATGTAGAATACGATGGATCTGTTTCGTTAACCTGAAAATATTTTAGATTGTTGTTTTGTCGAGAGAAAAAATAAGGCATATTTCAATAAATATGTCAGTATACCTTATGATAAATGAATTTTCGCCAGTCATAGATGCCGTCATTGCATTTTTCGCAGAAACCAAGAGTAGTTAAAAGTAAAAAGAAACACGTAAGACAGTTGATCGCAACAATCAATACTATTGTGTATCCAACAATAATTTGCCACGGCTTATGCGAACTTAGTATAGAAAAATAGTCTGCTATTCTGTAAATACTAAAAAATAAAATAAACATTCAACACGTCTTCATCTATGATTTATAGATGTGAAAGATAAACATAATATAAAGAATTCAATTAGAAAATAACATGAGATATAGGTTTACCTACTGTATCATTTATCTATTCTAGAAACTTGAGAATTTGTCTGTTTGTTTGAACGCAACAATTTCAGGAACGAGGAATTCGAATTAAATCTTTTCATCCATTTATTTAGGAAGGGTGTGTGTGGCCTGTATTTTAGCATCACGTGTGACGTGAATCTGCGGGGCACTGCTAGTATTTCTGATGCTAGTAACACCATATAGATAGAGGACCAAGATAATCTCACTTACATAACAATTTCCGTAAAAGCGTAAATGTTCGGTGAGAATTCTATCTGTGCACATGGGACTTCCCGTAGAAGACTAAAGAACGGTATTAAAGATATTATATCCAATAATATCAAAAAGCCTGACTTCGGTAAGTATTCTCTTTTTAGTACCTCATCAGTTATTTGTCTGGAACATGTACAATATGCAAATGAAATAATATTTGAAATGGAACCATTGCCTTCTATAACTATAGCTGAACTGGTGTGCTAGCTTTAATCTGTAATGTCGTTATTAGGTATTGGAACTTTCTAGGTTCTTATTCTATATTGACAGGCATCTCATTCTACAGGGACATAGATTGTGATTAATTAACCGCATTCGTATTTTTATTTACGTGTTTAAGATACGTGAATATTATTGTGCTTTTAAATTTAAAAAGCCATCATAATGAACTACATACTTCTACATACTTCTCATTAGATACATTAAAGCGATGGATAACAACCGTTAAAGAAAAAAATTATATAAATGCGATGTACAGATAGGTACAAATAAAAAGGTTTATATTAGAAACTAGCTGGTAAAATATAAAATACCTGTGTAGAATATGTAACAGAGTATCAACGCTGTAGATAGGATCACATAAATATAAATAAGCACTTTTTAAGAGAATTAAATTGGTATCAAAGTCCAATGTATCCCAACAATATACTATTGGATATACTGCTTGTATCGGGCCCTGGAATACAAAACTTATTCTATGGTTTGATTCTGTACAAATACTTATTTCTCTCAGTACGAGCGATGCAGTATCAACAAAATCTATATATATAAAAGAAAGTCGTGTTAGTTACACTATTTATAACTCAAGAATGGCTAAACCGATTAGGTTGAAATTTGGTACAGAGATAGTTTTAGACCCGAGAAAGGACATAGGATAGTATTTATCCCGGAAATCTAACGGGAACGGGAACTTTGTCGGTAACCCCCGAGTCTATCTTACCCGTGACTACGCGAGCAAAGCCGCGGGCGGAATGCTAGTTATTCCATAAAAAAGAGAAAGACAATTCTTCTTCTCTATGACAATATTGACTTCTATGTATGTCCTAATTTCTCTTAATATACATACCAAAACAGTTTTGATAATAACCACAACCAAAACAATCGCTTTGAAAGTTGGATTGAAAGGCAAAAACAATAAATTGCTCCAACATATATTTTGATCTTCCTCCAGTTCATCTTCTTCGTCATCTTCGTAATAATTCGATTGTAACACTTTTACAGACATCACGAATTTACGCGCAACTTTGATAAACTGTGATATTAAAAATAAAATTCATGACATCAATAATAATGAACCACAGATAATAAACCAAACCACACATAAACCACAGTTTGTTTTTTTTTTATTTAATATCAAAGAGAATAATAGAAAATGAAAAAGTGTTATCGGATTATAAAAAAACATTTGTAATTTCTAATCGATTTATTAAATTAGGTATTCATCCATCCAGTAATCAATTATGATACTCACCAATTTAGAGAGTTAATTTATACCCCATTAAAATAAATAACAACTTGTGCAGGGGTTTCTTTATTGCTAAATTTAAAAGACTTTTTGTGACCAAAAGATATCGTTAAAATGTAAAACAATTAGGCGAAAATTCTACGTAATTTAAGACTTCAGATAGAAACCAAAACAGGAAAAATGTTAATTAAGTTCCTTTCATCGAATTGAAAAAGCAATGTTTTTTTCTTTTGTCTCCCACTCAAGATGGCTTTGAGAAAAATGAAATTCAATTCTTAAAGGGCTTGCCGTAATATTCGAAATTATATTTTGTTAAAAAAATGATCACTTCCAAATCGGTATTAATATAACGCTGAAGGTTCGCGGAAGAATTCCAAAAACTACCCAGGGCCCCTTCACCAGTGCGGCTAGAACACATTGAAGTTTTAGTCAGTAGGAATCGGATTGTATGTGGTAGTCGAGCACGCTTCGGCACGAATTGGGCCAGCTCGCACCGGGGAAGTACCACACCCCCACAGAAGACCGGCGTGAAATAGCATTCTGCTGTGTTTCGTTCGGTGAGTGGGGGAGCCGGAGGCCCATATCCTTTTCCTTCCCCTTCCCAGTCCTTTCCTTTATTCCTTTATCCTAATCCTTTCTTAATCCCTTCCCAATTAAAAGTCGGCAATCCATTTGTAGAGGCGTAAGGTCTGCAATCGACCTTACGCCTCTACAAATGTCCATGGGCGGTGATAGCGTTTACCATCAGGCGTCCCACCAGCTCCATTGCCGACTGTAACATTAAAAAAAAAAAAAAAAAAAAAAAAAAAACATAACCCACGGCCTCTTCCCCGGGGGCCGTGGGTATCTATGCAAGACTTCCCCCAGAGTAAAAATAATAAATGAAAAAATGAATTAATGTAATTTTTAAACAACCTTTAAGAAATAATACATTTATAAAGTTCGGAAACCTTCACTGCCTTAATAAATTAACTTTGAAAAATATGAAGCTTGATTAAAAATACAATACGATCTCAGAACAGCTGCAGCGAAATACAATATTAACACACTACCAATATTAATTTATAACCGTCGCGCGTAATTATTGAATCAAATAATATTTATAAGCTTCGTAGCGCAGCGTAGAAGCGTAGTGCTAAAAAAAAAGACAAACAAACAATCTTTATTAAATCCTTGTGACATAAGACTTATAAATTATGTCAACAGGTAATAATGAAATTTGTATTTTTCTTCTTTGGACTATCGTCTTGATTTCCTGGGATTAGTTTTTTGTTTTAGAATTAATATCATAAAATGTGTGAGTAGGCTATAACCATTTGGAGGTTATCAATTGATCCACTGTTTTTTTATTGAAAATATTTTGACTGCCATGTGGCCCAATAAAAATTTGCTCTAGTTCCCATAATTTGAAAGTTGTTTGTTTTTTGTTAGAAATAATTATCTTAAACCACAGCTCAACGACTGGCAATCATAGACATTTCATGCATACAATACCTAAGCTGGCTGTACGTTGTAACTGTGTATTTTCGAACATATTTATCCAAATAAAAGCAGTATACATTGGTAACTTGGCTAGAATGGCCTGCGGAATACCCAACAGTCCGGCTCGCAATGCCATTTAATTAAGATAATGCGTGCTTGGCTTTTGATGGCTACGTCAGGGTGAGGGAAATTGGATTCCTTTTTAATCTCGACGCTCGTCATGTAACGTGATGTTTGATATTTGCACAAGTTATTACGAGAATAAATCGCTTCAATTCGTTATGAATTTACAATAACATTTATCTTTATTATTAAGTTTTGAGTGGGTGGGTAATAAATGTACATAACTGCATATGAATTCGTTAAGTTTATTATGTCTAACATGCCTTATTCAGTAAACCTTAAAAAAAAGGTTATGATTCGTGTTAAACATTGCATGCTGATAATAGATTATAATAGATACTAATAGCTACATTTGGAGACTCATTTTATCTAATGATCACTGATTTACTTCTAATTCAAGTGAAATTAATAACAATTGGACCCTATTTACTTCCAATAGCAAACTATAGAGACCTAATGGTAATCGTATCATTGTGTTTAATGTTATCTACAATTTCAATAAAGTATTTATCCGGCTCATCTAGTTTCGAATGTTGAAATGGAACTATTTTATTGCTTTAACTGCAGATTCTACCATTCCCTAAAGCTCGTCTATAAAACGTTGTTATGACCTCGGATAAATCGGCTAGCATAGCAATACAATCGACAAAGAATTTATACTATCGTTGTATTTTGTAGGTTAGGTGTATGCGAATTTAGTGTATCATTAAATTAAAACATGACAGCTTACCAATTTTCCCTTAACATCTTCTTCTATCCTTTCTGGTGGTACTATAGAACACACTATTATTACATTGTTTTAGTTATTTTTATTTTAGTTTTTATTTTTACGTTTTTTTCTCGTTTAATTTTCATATGTTGTCTTATTTTTTCTTTGTGTCACATTGTCCCGCTAAATAAACTTTATTCTTTCTTTCTTCATATGCCATATTTACACGTTTCTCTTTACCCAAGAGTCACTTATTTACAAACATTGTCGCGCAATGTACGAATATTTTAACTTATGTATAGATAGTACATTTGCATATAACATATTTGTGCGAACTTTTCTAAATGAATTAAAAAACTATAAAGCTTAAATTCATCTATTTTAGTTACAATAGGATGAGAGATTTTGCTGATGCCACGGGAAATAAATTGGAAGCCGATTTAACATTTTTTCCGTCATAGAAATTCTTCCAATCAGAAGGTGCCATTATGTCAAGTAATAGAGCGACCGTATTACCTCATGCGCTAAGAGCTCGCGTATATAATAAAGCTGTTTCTATATTATTTCATTATTTTACTAGAACTATGATATCATAAAACATATTTACAAGTTTACGCTAATGGTAATGCTTTCTTTAAAGTTGGATTCCATTTATCATATAAGATAGATTAAATATTACTTGTTACAGGTACGATCTTGGTCCAGTGATGATGTACCTTTGGGCAAATAAGCCTAATTTTTTATATATTATTACAATTAACCCCTAAATACTTTCTTTCCTATTTTACATCATTTTTAGGTTTAAAATAGTTTAACATTTATACTTTATTATGCAAAAGAAACAATTCATTTTTTATGAACGTTATAACTTTATCATATTATCTATATATCTCATCACCAACTCTATTTAAAGTTTTCGTCGTTTTAATAAATCATCTCTCGAGCTAGCAGAATATATGCGCTCATCGGAAAAGCGAGATCTCATGGCTGATTTACTCCGAGTTATGGAAGATTTGCGTCGTGTGTCCGTCATCCGTGATGGAATTGTGATTCAGAACTCTAGTGTTATTATAGCACCTGTATTTTAACAAAGCATTTCTTTCATATTTGTGTGGTAGCTACATGTATTTGAAATAAACAGACTTTAATTAACAGGGAAAAATAGTAGAGAACCGATTTTACAAATAAATCTGGTTGCCGCCGTAACGTTTTTATGTTTAAAAAGATTATATCTAAATGGATGTAATATTATTATAATAGCTTGATAATTAAACATAACACTCGATAATAGACTTATTCATGAATGTATTTGTATTAATACGAAGACTATATAAAATAATTAGCGTCTATGAGTAAGGAACCATAAAATAAGTTATAATGAAATTGATACTGTTATGTTGAATTTAAATGTTTGGATACTTTTCGTACTTTTATACATTGATGGTAAATCAAATGCAAAAAACATTGTTGACTTCTAATTAATAGCGTTACAAAATTAATGTCATCCTACTACTATTAAATGGATTTTACCTTTAAATTACATTTACTTTCAGGAGGCCTTTAGCAATTTACGCATCCACGTATAACGATGCTATAAATTGTGACCAACCAAGCATTTTATACAATATTATTCCTGTTGAATCTTTCACATTTGAATAAGCTGTGAACATAAATATACGCTCTTCGATTGTAATGTTAGAGGCTGTAATAAATCAGCCCGTTGTCCGGCGTTCCCTCGATCCTTGGATTCCGGGACCATTTTATAAGCAACCATTCCATGTTTTGCTTATGTAGGTAGTGTATTGAATATAACCAGCTTCAATGGTAATGTGAACATAAAAATCTCATTCATCGAAAATATTATTAAGCTTTTTGCTATATTTGATCTGGGAGTGTAATATTATTAAATGTTAATTAATAAATGTAATATTGTTAAAATTATGTTTAATAAAATATATTTAAATTATGTAATACACAGGTAACTCTTTTCTTTCTCTCTTATGAATTGACATTAGTTTTCAATGTATGTAATATTACAGTCACTATTCAGTATTGCGAACAATAAAACTTTTCAATAGGAAACCATTTCACTAGAAATTTACACCATCCGAAAATCAATACTTTGCAATAGCAAATAGCTTTGAGCTCACGGTTTCCATTTCTCGTTTATAATTTAACAAACAGCAGTTTATTTGAGCGGATTAATCTGTATTATTTCATACTCCTGACACGGTCCGATAACAATCGTATTAAAGTGATTTACAGATTTAATTACATTCATTCGAATGGAGGATTAGTTTGTATTGTTACTATTGTTACACTTATAATTGATTTCATTTCATGTCCTTGAGTTTTTAATTTAATTGTACTGTTTAATTTTTTTAAGCGAAGATTTTTTTTTTTCTAAATACCCAATAATTAAAAAAGTTAACATGAATTATTGTTACTAGCCTACAGTAATGAAAAGTAAAATAAATAATATTTAGAATAATTTATATTAACAAGCGACTAAATTAATTAAATTACCTGAAGTACCTTAAGAATAGGTACCTGAAAAGACTTTTTATTGTTGCCGCAAACTTTATCAATGTTTACACGCCGTAAAGGCCTTGTCAATTGCTGTGAAGTACTTTTAAAAGCTTTTAAAGTGCACTTTCATCTTTTCGAAACGAAATAAACTAATCAGAGCGATTGTTCTTAATATCTTATAAATATCAATTAATATATGAGTCTTCGAAAAACTAAGGCACAACCCAATTTTCGCCAATTTCTATTAACCACTGAATCCCAAAACGGATCTAAAACTAACCAAGAGTTTATTCGTAATGTTCTAAGTTATCCGCCGCAACGTTAGCGTCCCAAATCCACGTCTTGAGTCTTGACCAACTGGATAATTAAACAAGTTACAGTGGCTGTAGTTTAACACTGATTGTGTCCGCGAAGGGACGACCGCAAGGGTCAACTATGACCGCCTCGTTTAATTGCGTTCTTAGTGGAACTTCATAGTATGGTTCTTGTGTTTAATATTTTTGTGTACGACTATTGAGAAAGTAAGTTTCCTTACGAGGACTAAAAGCTGTTGTTTAATAGACTCATTTAATTTTATGACATGGGAAATTTCTTAATTGGCCTTAGAATTAGCAAGAAATTCTGTATCAAGTCTAAATATTTTGGCTGTTAATAAATAAATCTCTCTTTTGTAGGTTAAAATTTTATGAAGTATGTACTAAAACTCCTGCTTTAAAATTCTAATTGATTTTACTATTGAGATAGATAAATAGAAGTCGAATGGAAAATCCTTATCAACACTTATATATTTTAAATATGCCTGTTTCTTATATAACTAACTACCACGGTTATTATGTAAAAAAAAAAAAAAAAACACCAACAGCACCAACATTACTTCACTAGACACGATAAAATAATTTTTGTCATTCGTATTATAAGTATGATAAATCATGTAGAAAGTTACGTTGTTATAAGGTACTATGTTGGTGTGCCCAGGACAGCTGCTGTGTTATGGCTATGATTTGAATATAAAGTTATAAAATATGCACCCTATAACCTCCACAGATTATATAAAACGCCAAAGTAATAAACCGTAAGCTTGTTCATTGAGAAAGGAAGGACATCTAAAAAGAATATAAAAACTGCGCAACGTTAGAATTTTGTATGAATCGTAAAATAATATTGATAATATAATTTAAACCCTTTCTCGCTTAAATATCTCTTGATTATTAAACAAATTTCGGACATGACAGTTAATCTCTACAACTGTAGTTTAAACAAATAATATAACATCTTCTAATATATAAAATTCTCGTGTCACAGTTTTCGTTGCCAAACTCCTCCGAAACGGCTTGACCGATTCTTATGAAATTTTGTGTGCATGTTGAGTATGTCTGAGAATCGGCCAACATCTATTTTTCATACCTCTAAATGATCAGAGTAAGGCAGAACAGCGTTTGCCGGGTGCAGCTAGTCTTATATATAAAATTCTCGTGTCACAATGTTAGTCTCTATACTCCTCCGAAACGGCTTGACCGATTCCTCTGAAGTTTGGTAAGCATATTGGGTAGGTCTGAGAATCGGCTAACATCTATTTTTCATACCACTAAACGATAAGAGTAAGGCAGAACAGCGTTTGCCGGGTGCAGCTAGTATTCTTATAAAAGCATACCCGCCGCGCTACGTCCGCACCGCCTATTGGAACAGCTTCTCACAGCAACACACCGAGATAGGAAAGCGCCCGCTGCGCTTGCATGAAAGTTGCTAAAATACATTCTTGCCCAGTACCAACACCTCGATATTTCTGATAAAATCATTTTGTTTATGGGGAACGCAAAATTTCCATTTGTAATACAATGAAATACTTTTGTTTTCTGTTTGAATTTTACTATTTCTATGATTATTTGTATTTGTTTGAAGAAAGGATCTCGTTAATCCTTTCTTAAGGAATAAGGAAAGGACTGGTAAGGGTATGGAAAGGGATATGGGCCTCCGGCTCCCCCACTCATTAGCCCATATATGTTCCCACTGCTGGGACACAGGCCTCCTATGAGGGTTCAGGCCATAATCCACCACGCTGGCCAAGTGCGGGTTGGCAGATGTTTTCCTTCACCGTTTTAAGTCCCCCACTCACCGAAACACAACAGCATATTATTATTTTAGGCCGGTTTTCTGTGGGGGTGTGGTACTTCCCCAGTGCGAGCTGGCCCAATTCGTGCCGAAGCGTGCTCGACTATGATGGTATGCAGACATTTCTTTTTTATAAATTAATAAATAAATATATAACATCGTAGTGCGCGAACAAAAATACAAATAATAGCGTTTTCGTGAATATACATTTTGAGAATTAAGAAGCAATACTTAAGCTTTTCTCTGCTCATATCGACTGTTCTTTCAACATCGTCTTTAAAGATATAGAACAAGCCTCAGCTAAAGCTAGTTAGCTTGTGTGTTAAATAAAAATCATTACCAGGTTAATCAGAAATTCCTTATATTTTTAACATAATATTAAATGGATTAATAATAACTTTTAAATAGCAAAAAATAATAAACAGTACTAAACATGAAAACATTATAACGTATTATCTCCACAAAGGGTTTGATATGTTTTATTACAAGTATTAAGTGCAATGTATTAACAGAGGACAACCTGTGAACGAAAACATGGGTGTTGACAAAGTTGACGCTAAATTGTTTACTTTGCTTTATAACGAGCAGTACCTTTGCGAGCGAGGTAACATAAATATGAACATTGCTTCTAAATTACATTTTTAAGCGTTACAACCTTTATCGACATGTATATAATATAAACATCCACAACATTTATAGAATTAATTTATGCATATATATATATAGGTAGGTACATACGTAAGATCCAAACGAATTACTATCTGTATATATCTCGAAAATTATATTTTATCAATGAAAAATATAACATAAGCATACATTCTCATAATTGTAATCTATGGACACTAAGACTTTTTGAAAAAATAGGCACTGCGAAAATATAAGTCGGTAGAGGCAACGAAGTATGGTATATTTAATTTTGAGTTTTAAATGCTTAAAGATTTCACAAGTTTTTATATGTTAAAGCTATTTACAGCTTTTTTGAAATCCCTTTTCAGTTTTTCTTTGCTAAAAGAGAACACAACATTCAAAATGAATCTCATATTTTAGACAAAAGAAATACGTCCAAGGAAAATTCGTCGGTCGACCGTGAAAAGAGCGCAATTTGCTTGCATTCACCACTGGAAATCACTACTACCTCTGTTTCGCTTGAATTTCACTGAATTTCAACTAAGCGGGAATTTGCAAAACGATGCAATATGTCACTCAAGGAAGGAAAAATGTGCTAGTCCGTTATTCGAAGTCAGTTTTCTTTGTCGTTTGAAAGAATCTTTTGTGTTTTTAAAATATGATGTAGTATTGTTCAAGAATATGTTTTGTTATTTTATTCATGAATGTACAATGTCGTTTCATAAGTTTTTTTTTATTATAATAAAAATATCCAGCATAAATATACTTTACCTAAATTATCTAGTTGTTCTTTTTGAATACTTCTATCTCTCTCAATTCTCTACAGAAGTAAGTACTCGTAATTAATAGTAAATATAGTAATTATTTGTAGTAATTTTACCAGCTTTAAGAAAGATTCAACTCAGATATAACAATACATATAACATATAAAGGTAATTAATTATACGATAAGCCTATTTCAAACCAAGGGTTGAAAATATTTCATCTTTTGTTAATCGCAAGCGAAGAGCTTATTCAACGGATAGCAAGGCTCCTTTGATCCTTTAATATTAACTTTTAATAGCTGGCCATTTAAGCAAAATTAATATGGAATTTGCATGTTAATACTCCATTCAAGTGGAAATCTTCATTTTCGACAAGATTCTTTGGGGCCATTATTAGGTTACCGTTCTCAGTTTTGCAAAAACTAATTTCTTCTACTAATTTAAGTTTCAGTGATTAATTGATGATTAATAATTATTATATGCTTATTTTAACTCATTTAACCACTATTTCTGTTTTAATAATAGATGAGATTTAAATAATGAATTGTTTAACTTTCAATTTCGTAACAACCATTATTTTTGAAAAATGTGTTTCAATCTTTATGTTTGGACAAATAAAAAGATAGTATAGTAAAGATATATGGAAAGTTGTTAATATTTGTCACATTAAAAATTTCATCATCTTAAAACAATAATACCTACACGAATAAAATTTTCACCTCGAACAAATTTCAAACTTAGATTGACTTCTTTGTAAAGTTTGTAAACTTTCAAATTAATCTTGGACCTAAGAGTGAGTTCACGGAACAATGACTCTATGATCTCTTTAGCCACGAAAGTTAAACTAGGCTTACGTAATACACTATTAAAAATGAGTAGGTACACGTTTGGTTTAAAATTCGTTATGTAATTTCTATGGCAAAATTTAAACCCTATATTAATACGTGTCAAATACAGCCATCGTATGTTTGTAGGAATCTGCCTATACCTAACTCAAAATAAATAAATAATTATTAACAATTATTCAAAGCTATGTATATAAAGTAATATTACAATTCCATTCAAATGTAAAACCAAAGAATACAGCAATATATAATATATTCTCATTTGAATTTCTACTGGTTAATGCGATGACAATAGCTTCCACCTGTGGGCCTGTAAATACGCATTGTAACTTTACAACCACTAAACTCGTAAAGTATATGAATTTCAAAATTATGCTCCGTCCCCTTTTATAACGCAATATGATAATTTAATTCTGCGTCAATAAAACGACTTACAACATTCATATGAATAAATATATTTCATATGTGCAAAATTACAGTTGTAATAAAGGTGTTTTCTTTTTTTTGAAAGGTTAAAGAATTTCTTATTAATTGACTATTTGTTACTAATTTAAAACGTTAAAACTCATCATCATCAGCCGATATATGATCCTACAGCTGCACACACCTGCGGACACCGACCTCCTATGAGGGAAAACAAAAAATTCTAATCAAAATTTAAATACAGTAAGTAGTCTAGTCATATGATAGATTTGTATAGAAATATTTTATTTTTCGTTCTTTTTTGTTTGTTATTATTTTTATTTTATCTTCCCAAATTTGCACTTTGCCATCGTATCTTTTGCACTCCCGCCTCCATAATGAAAAAAAATTTATGTGAAGATTTCTCTTCTCGAATCTTTTTGTGAAGAAAATATCTATCGATGAAATAAACAACAGAAAATTTCCAACAGGTTATATTTTGTCAATTTTTTTCGTAAAATCTTTAGTCTCAGTGTGTAAACGTTGCAGTGTTACGTAATACGCGCTTTCTCAAGATAATTATTTTCCTGATCACCTTGAAGTTGAGTGAAACAACTTTTTATTAAGATTCTTCAGTAGGCTAAATGCATTTGTCATGTATCATTCAGAGATATTTCTTACAAGAAAGATACCCTTCTGTTCCTACATAAACCCAACGTTATCCTGGTAAAGTTTGGTACAGTAACTGATGTTCACCTTATTAAAAATAAAAACAAATAGAACATTGATATGAAACTACTACAATATATTCATAAGAACATGCTACGTAAGAGCCTAATCACTAGCTAAACTGCAACACAAGTGAGTCTACACCATCAGTGTTAACACAAAGAGTTAAAAAACATACCCGGGATAAGGATTTTAAGCAAATAATGCATCCCATGAGTACAGTAACGTTAACAAGCCAAATCGGATTGGCACCTGCGACAGTTTGTATTGTTCCCTAATGCGTGTCGCTCGACTATCTAATCCGATCGGATTATTTGCTGAATTTATATATCGAAACCGCTTTTTAAAATGGCTTTTTTCAGACTGTATTGGAATATAAATGTACTAGCTTTCCGCCCGCGTCTTCGCCCATGTCGACAAGGAAATTCCCATGGTGATAAGCCATAATGTAATTCACTGTCTGTCCTTCTAAACATGGACACAAAAAGCAAAACGCAAAATTTTTCGATGAGAAAGAGAAACACATTTTCGCATTAAAATATTAGTAACTTTCGTAAAGTTAAGAATGATGACATAAAATTTGGTAAAATGACTAGTAAAGGTATATTTGATATCAACCTATTTAGTGTGTAAATGCCATTCCTTCAAGTAGCTCCGAAAATTGGACGTAACCCAAGAGCTGATGCTGAGATTTTCTTGCCACTTAATAGGGTCGTTAAGATGGCACTAATTTGGCACCTACACTGCAAAGAACTTTATACCAATATAAAGTTAGTGCTTGCAACGAAACGAAAGATAAGGTCAACGAAATGCTTTAGAACAGTAAAGAACCAAATACTAAAATATTTTTATTTCATTCAAATTATTACATAAAGCAGCCAAACAATTTAATAATATTTACTACAAAATTATTGGTAGGTATTACAGCTTTAATAATCTTTAATAATATCTAACTTCAAAGTAAGTAATAATTGAATTAACCTGCAAGGAACGTTTCATTTGAAAGTTACCTAGAAATTTTATATGATAAAATAAATTCAGAATTCTCCTACTCTTAAAATTATGAAAATTTTATTAATTACATTTAATGACGTTTTTATTTATTTTCCCCAAAATCTTTGCATAATTTTGCCACGTGATGCGCTGCGACTGCGGCACGACGCGGCAAAGTCGCTATGTCGTCGCCAGTCGCAAGGCGGACATTAAAAGCTTGAAAGCGATTTGTGCCTGCGACCATTCGACCTACGATGCTGAAAGTACCATATAAGGAAATGATATTATAATATGTGTATGGAAAATTGAAGAAAATAAAAGAAATTTGTGTATTATTTACAAATAGCAGTAAGTGCTATATATATTGGAAACAAAGAAAACCGCTTTCATAAACACAATGCTATACCTCATAACCATAACATATCTATAACATAATGTTTCCCATTGGATAACATGTTTTAACTAACATCTTAATAAATAACGAAAAAGAGTGAAGGTACACCCATCATAGGTTTTCATGATTTGTTTTTTCTATTTCTAATTTAATTTTTTTAAACACAGGCAGGTATATTATAAAAATAAAAATTTCTTGAAGATAAGATACAATATGTAGATATGGTGTGGTAGCGTGTCTTATTTATTAAACAATTACGAATTAAGCCTTTGTAGCGTGTGTCGAGTATGCTTTATCACTAATTGTGTCAATTTGTATCGGGAAATTATAGCAGACTCGCTAGATTTTATGTTAAATTATCATCGTATTCGTTTCTATATGAGTCATTATTTAAATTAATACTATAATTCAAAATCCTTCTTTTTATAAGTACAAAATCAATGATATAGGTATCACATATGTGATATGTTTTTGTTCATTAAGTGTTATGGTTGATCATTGCTTTGCATTCGCATAAAAATACCAGCCAATATCTTATTGTAACTACAACTTGAGCTGCGCTTTCAAAGAAATATGGTGTTTGAATCGTTTCACTGTTTTAAAGGGAATAACTATTGTTACGTATGCAATTTACAGCTACGGAGTTTTCAGAACAGTTATGAGGTGAATTTGCTGAAACATGCCAATTTTGCAAAAACGTTAACCGAGGCTGGCTTTGCCAAGTTTAAAAACTGTTTCGCATGGAAATTGGCAATTCAAATGCTGATGGTCGAATAGCAAAATCTAAATGCTATCATCGTAAAGTCCTATGTTTATGGTGCAAGATATTATTGTTTCAAATACCGGAATGAAATAATATTTAAATTGGAATTTAGTCTTAACATGCGATAAGCCAATAGAATTCGAAACATGTGTTTTGGTAATCTTTTTTATATTTGAATAGAGAAAAATAGATATCAGAACTTTACGGTAAGCGCTATTTAAACATACATATTTTTTCATGAACATTAAAAAAAATTCAAGTATTAATAAACTAGATAGTCTACGGAAGTATGTGATATTTCTCACCGGATAGTACAGGGTGGTTTCAGTTCGGGCATGAGGAAATCTATTTCATAATAAACGACTTGCATCGCGGGACCATTTTCATCCCTCACAAGCAAGGTTTTTGCGCAGGACTCGCCAGGCCGAACATTCACACACTTGGCTAAATAAGTTATTTTATAAGTTCATTTTTTATCACATTTGAATAAGTCTTTAAGTAAAAAATTCTTAGCAATTAGTATCCACTGTTAATTCAGAACGTAAAGCTGTAGCAATTTAAGTCTTTTTATCGATTTTAAACGTTATTTATTCATTACATTACTATTTATCCCAACGTTCACTTTACAGCGAGTTGAGAGTAGACCTAAAATCAACCAAATCCAACCAAACAATCTTTAGAATACTCTTAGACTTACCAACTATTTCATACAGCACTAATACACCAATGTCTTGTAATTTCTTGTGCCATTTTAAAATCTTCTCCACAGGACCAGAGAAAGCCCTTGGACCACTTTTATTCAATTCCTATAATATTGTTTGTTAAAGAGAAAATACTGTTCATGTACCCTAAATATAACACAATATACTGTTTTCGTAATACTCGTAAAAGAGAAGGTGAAAGTTAGAATAAGAAGCTCGAATTTCAACCAGCGATTCTGTGTCGTTAAGCACGCAATATTCTTTCTACGCCCATAATATTGAGTATTGTATACAAAACGGATTATAGGATACATCACGCAGGATTCATATGGCCAGAATCAAATGCGAGCCGGATATCAATTTTCTTAATTAAGAGTAGATATTTAATTAGAACTAGCATCGCGGTCATTGCATGTTTGCATCGTTTCCCGTAATTGTCCGCTACTATAATTTTCATGAAGGAGCAGTGGGTTAATATTTTTTATGGGCATAAAAGGGTTTCATTCATTATCGATAACAAATTGCACGAGACTGTTCATGCTTATAAATAAATATAAAATTCGTCAACCATAGCACAGAACATAATTCGATTTTTGTATCGATTTTGGCTATTTTATTACCTCTGTTGACATCCTCACTCACTAGAGAGCATTAGCTAAACAAATTCTAACAAAACTAATGTTTTATTTAAGAAATCTAAGTATGTCTTTAAAACATTATATTTATATTGTTGCAAGAAGAAGGTGAAACTGGAAATTAACTATTTTTTTTTTCTTTTGAACTCGTGTCTTCTATGTAATTTGTAAGTCTCATTATAGTGACAATACAAACTGTCGTATAAACATTGCACCAAATATATTTATGATTGCCACTTCCCATTTACTCATCGTAGATGCAAAACTGTTTTAAATACAGCCATTCTTGTCACAACAATGATCGATAAAAGCATTTAAAGACAACGACAGGCGACCGGATATTGCATCGGAGCCGACTGACTTCAACTATGAAGTCCCTTTATTTACGAGCGAATCACTGTTACTTCTTGCAGCAAAGAGAAAAGTGCATCACATTTATGATGGCCAATTTCTTCATTTCGCTTCAAGGAAGATAGCTATTTGATAAAACGATCTTCCAACGATGCGTAAAGATTTAATTAAGATCGTAGTCAAGGTGCTCCTTAAATTTAAATTATGGCACATAAAGCTAAATTGAAACAGATTTCATGCAAGTTAAGCAGCTAATTAGGTTACGTACTAGAATGTTGATGTTAAATAAATTAAAGTCCGTCCCAGTTACTTTTGATTTTAAAAGATGACATTTAGATTTATGATATATTTTTAACATAATTCTTATCGATTATGTTATATCAGAATAAAAGGAAATCTATTTATATTATTAAATGGTTTCAATAGCATATCCATGTCATTTTTACCTTTAGTTTGTCAGATCGCGTCTTAACTTGAACTTTATTGTCATCTTTGATTATATTAACCGACGCTTGTTTCTTCAGATCTACAATTTAAATAAATATATAAAAGCATGGCAATTCTATTCTGAAATATCAAGCATTATTATCCGTATCTACTCAAAATTCTAAGGTAAATGAATATAATATAAAATTTCGTCGTAAAACTTTGTCTTTCAGCGTTCATAAAGCGTTGAGTAATGAGCTTGTTACAAAGAGTTAAGAGGATTAAGACAATATTTTTGTCCAGGGAAAAAGGTGTTGAGATTTCTCTCACCTTTATATTAATGAAAACTTTACATAAAATGGTGTGATTGGACGTTCGTTTTATTTCAAATATATATAAAAATAATAATACTAAAAGTAAATTAATATAATAATAAGCATATTTGTTTTAAAACGATGACAATAGTATCTATTTATATTTTAAAAATAGAAACTGTAACTGTTCTATTAAACAAATATGACAATATTCTAATTAATATGATAGATTTTAGTTTGAATAAGCAAGCAGGTGTAATATCATAAGCTTATCTTAGTTTGTACTTTAAAGAAATAATACTTAAAAAAGTTATCTTACCAGGATTGGATTTACTTTGAAATGAATGTCGGATATTATCTGTAATTGCATCATTACTACCCTGATTCATCTGAGGTTTATAGCGAGGCACTTCAGGATATGACAAACCTTTATAACACGGAGTGTATTTAATTATAATTAACATTTTAAAATAACATTTCAAAGTGTTCGACCTTTTTTATTAATTCATTACCTAAGTTCTTTAGAAAACATACAAAAGACTTTAATAGTGAACTCATTGTGTTATTAATATTAATAACGACAGTTGTTGGAATTTTGTTCCACACTTACAGCTGGAAGGCCTGTGTAGATAAGCTTTATTTTCGAACTTTTGAGCGCCGATGAAACTGCGATTCTGATAATCGCTACCGAACGTCGCATTCATTGGAATTGAATTCGGCTCCATTTGCATCTGTTTCCCAGATATTCCTGATATGACGTAAAATGATGTACGTCGATAAGTTTTATTGAGCGTAGTTGCACAATTTATTTATATTTTGTAACGATTTTAAATACAGAAATATCGTTATTATATATATATAGGTGCCAGTATTGAAAGTTTGTTTCTACTTATATATAGATGTAAGTAAATATTGATGCAAAAGATGCATTATTTTAATAGATATTAATTTTACGTGTAAAAATTAAGCAAAATCTATTTAAAATTACAATAGGTTTGCTAATGTCATAAAGATAATAATAGTGACTGTGACTATAAAAAAACATAAACTAAAAACTAACCTGCTATAAATGTTGCATTATTATCCTTAAACGTAGCCAAATATCGGGGATCGATGCCCGATACAACTCCTACGTTACTTTGCTAAAAACACATTAAAACTTTATTAAGTCCTAAAATTCCATGAAACCTCATTTATTAAATTTAACAGACGAGATACATTTCCGAACGTGCTTATTGGAGCAGTCATTTGCGGATGCACGTAGTTGCCGCTCATACATTGAGCACTCGGGTATTGGTGACTATTATACCTGGAAGATACACCTTTTTGTTAATATGTATTATTAAACACTAATTTCTGCACCAGTTATAAATAACTATCTAACAGCTCCTGCCCCAGCTTCACTCAGATAGATGTAATGACGTAGGCATTCGCTAAGAAAGGATTTTTATAAATACTACCCCCAGAGTAAAAAGGGTGTATTGAAATGTTTGTACCATGAAAATTCATAAGGACCGCGCGGGCGAAGTTGTGGCTATCAGCTAGTGGAATTATAAGTTATGAATACTGTTTCTACTTGGGAATCGAATATTAAAATTAGGCAAATCTAACCAGCCTAAATTGCTCTCCCCCGAACTATCATAGGACTAGCTCGATCGCACCACATTATTTCGTCTTACCTTCGTATTTTGTTTTTTTATTGCGTTATTTTTATGTTTCTTATGTTGGTGATCATTTTGCTTATATTTAAAAAAAAAGAGCAAGAAGTGTTATAAATTAAGATTCTTATACCTATATTATGCATCCCTTTTTATTATAATAACAATAAACTGTATAATAGGACTCGTATATTATGTTATCTGTGATAACAGCGTCGTTTTCTACATCTTGTATAATTATATCATATATATATATAGAAAAATTTACTGATTAGAATAATTAGTATGTTTAACAACAAAATTATCTATATCAATCTACACCCATCGATTAAAATTTTCTAAGCAATTGTCATATGTTACAATATAAGCATATACTTTAATTTATTGTTCATAGACGTATTACTTTTTATGTTCATTCAAGTACATTTTAACACATTAAATGTATTCATAAGGCGTATACTACATACTTCTTTTATTTAGTGGTTAATATACAAAGAAAAAAAATACAGTAAGATTCATTTGAATTTTATAATGCATTTCATCTTCTCTTGTATACTGTAAAACAATTATCACCGTTGAAAAACTATTAGCGCATATTCTGCCGTAACACAGTATGGGTGTTGTTACAATAACACACAATTTATTCTACCCTCATTTATGTTACTTTTTTTCTATCTGTTTAGTGCATCGAAATTGTATTTGAAGTAGTAGTAGTATAATTTTTCTGAAACTGTTGTACTAAATATTATTGTTTTTTATATAAATTTGTACCTTAGTATTTAATAAATGAATATAAACAAATACTTATTATTATATACAAATTGTAGCTGTATTGAAAGAACATAATGTATCTAACATTTTAATTAGGAAAGGTTCCGAAAACTTTAACGGCCATGTTTCACAAAGGATTAGCGATCGTTGAGATGAACTTCGATGGCGTTTTTAATTAAAAACAACTAAACATGTTTAAAGAATTTTATCAAAAAGTAATCTGTTGCCTAAAGTACGCGAAAGCAGTTAGGAAATCCTATTATTAATACGATTTTAAAACGCTGGATCGCTGAAAATAGCGGACCTTATTTAATTAATATTAAAACAAAATAAAATCATGTATGAATTTATATAGTAACATAATTAAGAGAGTGGTAGATATATCATAAGTGATTAAAATTGCTTCTAAAAAATTTTATGCAAATATAAAAAAAGGAAGTTGTACATCAAAACCCCTCTTTGTATCGTTTACAGTATTTTACTGTAGTATCGTAAATCGTATATCCTTAGTAGTTGCAGATGAGAAGATGACAATGCGTAGTACAAACGATAGAGATCTAGATACATTGAACCCATTTATTTTCATTATTAATATTTAATAATAATACGTACTTAGTCCAGCCAAAATTACGGTTTGTATCTAAGTAATAAGGACTTAATGTTAAAAGATTATGCATTCTCGCGGAATGGTTATTAAAAATATTATTATGAAGAATAATAAATTAAGTATAAATCGAGTTTTACATCAGTGGGTCGAAACTTTCGGTTTCTGGGAGTCACTTATTTTTCCTGAGCATTTAAGATCTAATGGGATTTTATGTATATATTAGATTCTACTCTATTGAATTTTGAATTCATTGTTCTATTTGAAGTCTCGTATTATAGAAGATAACATGAAGCTAAATAATCTCCCGCGGGATAGGATCAGTCTACCTCAATACGAAGCTACTTACATAGTAATATTATTTCCTCCTGTGCTAGTTGGTGAAAACGCAATCATTTGATTTCCCGGGGGATATTCTGAAACAAGGATTTTATCATACTTCATTCACATTTTATAATTTACACGGATACTATGGTTTAATCAATACCAGTACAGACATTTGCTTTTTTGCTGAAGTTAGTGTATTGTATATATTTAATGCTGTTTATAGTTAGTATAAAGTAGATACTGCTTTTTAGATATCTAGGAAGAAATGGAAGCTCACTGGTCAGGACTTCGGACTTACAATCCATAAGTTGGGAGATCGAGGCCGGGAAAAATGGCAGGAAATGAATAGATAAATACATAGTTAGGAAGCCGACATGTCGAAGAACCTAAAGTTTGACGACATTTGACATCCACCAACCCGCACTTGACCAGCGTGATGAATGGATGGGGTCTGAACCCTCATATGAGGCCTGTGTTAACATGCACGCGGTGGGAACGTAGTATATAGGCGGATGATTATGATATTAAAATAATATCATTGACTGAAGTCGTTAAGTACATAATATTAGATAAAAATATGTACCTATTACCTATAGCATTAATCGTTAAGTTGAAAGAACAGCCGCTAAGTTTATGTGTTTATACAAAAAAAAATGTCCTAAGTCAATCAAATTTTAAGTTACAATGGAACTGTTCATAATATATAGACAGTGGGCATTTTACCTGATTCCGCTCTTCTCTCTCTAATTACGTATCTATCCATGCTTTTAATTTTTATGACCTTTTAACTACTTAAATAAATTTGTGTTCTTTTTCCACACAAGTTTAAACTTTAAATCTTCAAGGCTTTAAGTCAAACTCAACAACTTTCGATAAGCCCGCCAAAACCATTATCCAATACGCATAGATAACAGATTTGAAAATGTGCAGTTAACAACTGAAAGTTAACAAGCAAGAAGGAAACAACTTTTTTATCCGATACTTACAATAAATACGTATGTATGTAATAATAATTATTGTAACATCGATTCTTTAGATATTTGATTTAATTTGTCATTAATATTATAATTTGAGCCCATATTTTATCTCATTTCTATAATGAGTATTCCATCTAGGTATTAATTTAATCTATAACCACTGCAGTTTTAAATTTTAAAGGTTTTTGATCACCTTTCTATTTTTAACGTTTTTAATTACGGGTATATGTATACATTTAAATAAAATATTCATACCTAAAACTCTTTTTTAGGAATTTTATAAATTCTTTAGTAGGATTGGGAGATACCACTAAAAAAAAGAAATCACCATCTGGGATACACGAGAAAGATTTTACCGTGCAACCAATCAATATTAGGTAAGCAGTCAATAGAGACAATAGCAACCGGTGAAAATATTTCTAAACGAGTGTCCTGTGTCACTTTTTGATGTCAATTGTCACGTTGACGTGAGACATAAGCTAGGATTTGTGAATAAAAAACTGTTTCTATGAAATCATCAGAAGTCAATACACTTTTAAAAATAATAATTTACAGTGAAAATTTAAAACTTTGTTTTAAACTTGAACGACATACTTGAAAAATATTAGCTGAAAAAAATTAAATTATTTCGCGTCTTTAAAAATCAAAATGGAACTCCAAGATACCTATTACAACAAATCTGAATACGTTGAAACAGTGGGTTTTTTTATTATTCTAAAAGATGTTAATCAACTGATAATCAAAAAATTTTGGAACACTCAGTTATTTCGTGACTCCCTAAAATATGTTTCAGGCCTCTGGTAACAAAGTCAGCCGTCAGACCGTATTATGCGGTTCTCAAAATATAGTTCTACACGGAAAAGTTATTGTACAGAGTGATGCCATTATAAGAGGAGATTTAGCTAATGTTAAAACAGGCAGATTTTGTATAATAAGCAAAGGGTCAGTTCTAAGGCCACCATTTAAGAAATTCAGTAAAGGGTATGTATTCATGTCAACAATTATAATGTATAGAATCAATTTAAATCATATGCTAATTTAATATATTTGAAAAATATGGTTTGTTTAGAAATCGTTTTTGCATTTTAACAACAGTTTATTCAATTTTGCAGTAATCTTTCATCAAATTTCACTATGAACTCATAATTTAAACAATTTCATACAATTCCTGCAATGTCTCAAAATGCTCAAAGAGTCTTCTTATTGAATTGTTCACAACTTATTAGGAAATATCTTTCTTTTTTGATATAAATATAATATGAAAACATTTTCCTATTCACATTTTACGCCTTGGTCTAAATTTTTTGTTGTTCTAGGGTAGCCTTCTTCCCTCTACAAATGGGGGATCATGTATTTGTGGGTGAAAATACTGTTGTGAATGCAGCTGTTGTTGGTTCATATGTGTATATTGGCAAAAATGTAGTTATAGTAAGTAAATAATATTTTTATTGTTTAAATGGTTAAAAGTATTCCCCATGTGACTAGAATACACTTTAATACATATTATGGTATGTATAGGCTATGTTTCTCAGTGAAGTTGCATCTTTCTAATTGTGAAAGAGTTTTTGGCATTGGTCCAGTAGTATTTGCATGAAAATGTTACATAAAGTTCTCTCTTTATAATATTAAAGTGCATATAATGGAGGCTTACTTAAATAATGTATGACGGAAACCAAAAACAGCATTGTTATTTGTGATATTACACAGACTTCATACATATTCTAGAATTGCCTGTATATAGGACATGTCACAATGAAAAATATATTTATTAAAATGTGTTTAATATTCAATCAACTCATGAAGATCCCAGATCTGATTTTATACAAGTAAATCATACAGTAAAATAAATATTCAGCAGGCTTTATATAATAAATATGAATACATTTTTTTTAATAATAATTATCGTACATATTTCTGCATAATTTGCCAATCATATTTAAGAACTGATGGGATGGGTTCTTTTGATGAATATTATAATACTTTGTTATAATACTAATTGCAAATAAAAATACAAATAAAAAAATATCATTGTTTCAGGGGCGAAGATGTGTACTCAAAGATTGCTGTATGATTGAAGATAACTCAGTATTACCAGCTGAAACAGTGGTCCCTTCATTTGCAAGATATTCTGGAAGTCCAGCAAGATTAATTACTACATTGCCAGAAGCTACTCCAGATTTAATGACTGAATTCACAAAAAGCTATTATCAGCACTTTCTACCTACAACTGCAGTGAACTAATCAATTATATATGTACAATTTATATAAATATTTATGAAAGTAAGATTTTGCTAAGATATTTAATTTGCTCTACATTATAGTTATCAATAAATATATTTAACACAATGTCGTTTTCTTATTATTTTAATCAACATTATAAATGAGCATAAGAGTGACAAAAATAAGTCAAAGAGTATTTATGAAAACCTTAAGAATATTATTAATGCGTAAAATGTGTTTGTTAGTCTTTCCTACGTTCATGTATCAATGGGGCTATTTTATGTGTCTCAAGATAACCGCAGTAAAACATCATTATTGTGGGAGTCGAGCACGCTTCAGCACGAATTGGGCCAGCTCGCACCGGGGAAGT
>NC_052113.1:4218448-4229744 GCF_012273895.1 Zerene cesonia | reverse complement strand
GAGGTACTACCTTTGCGGATGTTTATGGGCGGTGGTGATCGCTTACCATCAGGCGAATCACCAGCTCAGCTGCCCGCTATGACATAAAAGAAAAGAAAAGTAAAGAAAAGATCCCATTTCCGCGGGAATATCCATTATTATAATACATATTTCAATAGCAAACAAAAAAAATCTGGTAGGAGAGGTAAGTTTCAGAAGACGTCGAACATCTTGGTAAACACCATGTCTTTTGCTTGTATAATCTATGCTTTAGTGCAAATATGATATGATCTGTATGAGTAGTATAATAATACGGGTATCTGTATCTGTCAGACTGTGTGTTAAGTGTGTCATTGTCAAGACATTATTGACGATTGGAATGGAACTGGAATAGCGGCTTAGCCTATTAAAATTATTGTTAGTTCTCATAATTATGCCAAAAATAAAGGAATAAACAAGACACTTTAGATAGTAAAGTGTTATCTTTCTATCTTTAAACAAGTACAGGGACTTTTGTTTTAATAAGTACAGATTTTAATCATGGCTTACCATTACTCTGATATGGGTATGACAACAGATATTATGAATGGTGAGAGTTGTTTGCTCGTTGTTTATGTTAATCATATATGTACGTGGTTACTTTAAAGTTGCTGTACAGTGTTATTTTGAATTTAAATTCAACAAAAAATGTTTACTGAAACAGGTGTTAAAACTTTAATACGTATTTTTATATTAAATTTCTTAAATCATACTGTATATTTTAATGGAATTTCTTTATAACAGAACAATACATTCCGGAATACGCCAGATCATATATGATCCAAAATCCTGATGCTGATTACGAGGTTCGTAGTTCGGTGCTGGTTGACGGCGGAGACAGGTTTGGTGTATCGGCTGTGACGTTTGATAAATTTGAAGAATTAATATGGATGGGAAATGCTGGTGTAAGTGAAAATAAATTTAAAACAAGAACTCTTTCATGAATCTAAAAAAAATGATATTAAATGGTCATAAGTAATATTATATCAAAATGATTATATATTATATTATATTATATATAAATAGAGGAAGAATATTTAAGTAATATTATATCAAAATGTTCTGCCACCTTACTAAAATATTTTTTTTTTATTCTAGGATCTTTACATATTTAAACACATATATTATAATAGTGCTGATATACTTTTGAACTTTTAGGGCCATGTAACATCATATTATGGACCACAAATGAGAAAGTACACATCATTCCAAGTTCACATGACTGAAGAAATAAGGGACATCATAACTCTTGATCAGGGTCTCTTTATACTGTCTAAAACACAGTTGAGACATCAAATTCGCAGAGGATTACCTAAACATACACACACGTAAATTATTTCATGTCTATAGTCCTTAATTACAGTTAAAATAACTGTTAATGTAGTGCTAAAAAATTAAGAAAATTAAGAGTTTCACCTATGCTAAATTAATTTAACTGTAAAATATATTGTAATCTTGAATATGTTTCATCCTTGAAATATATGGAATTTAAACATTTATATTGCCTTTCAAAAATATATTATGTCTTTTTAAAATTTCGGAAAAATTTAGTGTGTTTTTTTTTTTATTGTATCCATCTCCAAGTAATCCGAAATATATTTTATTTTTATACAAGTAACTCATAAAAATTATTTCAGCAATAAAGTAAGATTAAAATTTCCAGCTCAGAGAATATGACAGAAATGCAGTGTCTCTTCCAACCCAGCCCTACCAAACTACTGATGGGTGGACACCAAGACAAACTCATCGATTTTGATGTCACAAAGATGACTGAGTCTGTTATTGTAAGTAGTTATAGGAGATTAAATTTATTAAAATATTATTGTGTTTAAAAGAATAATAAGAAGTATATAATATATAATAAGTGTAATATGACAATTACTAAATTGTTAAATCCTATTGAGTTGACAACAACTCAGATTGTTTTGAAATTGAGTTGTTTTAAATAATATGTTTCAAATAAATCAGTGAATGTTATTCAATTTATTTTTTGTAAAGAGTCTAAGCTGTGAACAGCTAAAAAAGGAGTACAGTTTAAACCTCAAAATGTATTGTGTAACATTTTTGATAAAAATTAAAAACTTTTTAACAGATTTTAAACGCGATTTATTCATTATATTTTTAACCCGACGTTTCGAACACTTTACAGCGTGCGTGGTCACGGGTGTATAATACTCGCGTGAAACCAAACACAAGAAAATTTTTGATAAAAGTCAAATCTCAATCTAACATTCCCATTTCCGTTAGTTTTGTCTGATTTCTGATTAAATGTTCAAATTGTTTATCATCACTGTCTAAACACATTATGTTTATAAAAGATCAAACATTTCTTTTTTTCTTCAGCCAATTCCCGAGGATGGGTGTGCTGTTCTCCGTAGTGGAGGTGGTTCGTTGGTGGCTTGTGGAAGTGCGAATGGAACAGTGTCATTGAGAGATCTTAGAACTCCTGTTGTAGCGGAACACACTTTTAAGGCGCATACCGCTTGCCTGTCTGATTTGGATATGCAAGGGGACTTACTTATTACCTCTGGTTTTGCTCAAGCGTATGTGGTTCATATATTGAATATTGTTTTTATAGCCAATAGTATTTTCAAATATTTGATAAATTTAAAAATAAATAAATAAATTTATAAAACTTATATGTATGTCTTTTGAGCTAAGTTATGGCTGATATTAGTAAAATTTTGATAATCTAGATAACTTATTATTTGGATTGGAAAAATTAATGTATTTCCATAAGTAATGAAGAGATCTCTTTCTCTCTCTAAAAGTGTATCACAATAACAATTATTAAATTTTACCAATAATGTGTATTTTTATGTACCTCAATTCTCAACATTCCAGAGGAACAATGGCAGTGGCAGAACAGTACGTAGTAGTGTGGGATGTACGTCACCTGAAAGGCACGGGCGCATGGACTATCCCAGTAGCCTCACCACCATTCCTCTTGCATTTCTTGCCAGCTATATCTGGCAGAGCTCTGGCGATGGCCAGCGCGGGACATGTTGCCTTGTTGCATGTGAACGATAGGAGTGAGTCGGAGAAACAGTCCGTGTTCCAGGTATTATCTTAATTTATATAATTTACGTGGCACCTTGTTAGTCCGCGATGGACTCCTAAACTACTCAACCGATTTTAATCAAATCACACACACGGCCGTGTGCCGTTAAATCCAACTTAAAAGATAGGGTGATATTATATTATTTCAATTACAATAAATGACTATCTGTGACTGACTGACTGACTGACAGACTTTTTAATCTGTGGAGAATTTAGTAATAATGATAAGAGGAAAAAATAACAATCTCTATTTTTTATTACCATTTATGTAAGATTGACGCCTTTTTTATGTAAGACTTTTTAGTCAAAAAATAAAAAAATAGCAAAATATATAATATATATGATTTCTTTCATAGTGCTTTAAAGTTACAGTAATAAGAAGTGTATGGTCAGTATCTAAATTATGACTTTCACTTAAGATATCCATTTATAAATTTCACTTTTTATAAATTCTGTGACCATTGTCTACACTTATACAGTCGGATCCGTTTATAATGATATCGAAAGGCATTGAAAAACACCTCATAATAATCGGACGTCATATAAAGCGTTTTGTGAAAGAAAAAACATTTTTATGTAAATGGTATGCATGTATTTAAGTACTTTAATAGAGAAACATAGTAACTTATAAAATAAAAATTGAACGTAATAAGTATGTACATAAAAGTTGTTTTTCTTTTAATGTAAGTTATCTGTAATTCTTGTCTGCTTTTGCTTTTTTTTTAATTTATTGTAAAAACAGTCTCTTACACTATTGTGTATAGAAGACATCGCTATAGTCAAAGTATCGTTTTCAATATTGCTAAGAATAAATCGGGATAATAATTCTGCAGCTTTTAATGCCTCTTCTGCGGTAGTTAATGGTTCTTCCTCGACTGCCTCTTCCGGATTTTTTTAAGATTCAAAACAAAAACGACCCAACGTGCCTAACGTCGTCGGGAATAAATGAACGTTACCGAATGCGTAAATAATCATGTCGGTCATAATAAGCATACATAATTTATTAAAAAGGGGTCACAATAAGCGACATGTAGTGTGTAAGGGTAGTCATTATATCCGAATTTAATATAAATAAATTTTATATGAAAACCAAACTTCGTAGTGTAATTACAATAAGAGGTTGTTCGTTTGTTTGTTTGTAATGGGTAAACTTAAAATCTACTGGACCGATTAAAAAAATTATTTCATCATTAGAAAGCTGCAAGTTTGCTATATATGTACCACGGGCGAAGCTGGGGCGAACAGCTAATCATTTGTATAATGCATTTAACCTGTCATATTTAGGTGGACACACAAGGTTCATTCTGCAGTGTAATGGATGTATCTGGAACCAGCCAAGCTTTCGTGTTCGGAGACCAAGCCGGCCATTTACATTTGTTCTCATCCAAACACAATAATGAGCCGGTTTTCAATAACTTTTCCAGGTAAAGTAAATTATTCCTTGTGTATAGGTGAAGGATATATATATTTTTATTAGTAACGCGAACGTTTTTGGGGATGTATTTATTATTTTTATTTTTATATGATGACTTAGCAGTGATGTAGCTTGTATACCAGAATATTACATAAGATTTAAGAATACTTGCCTTTACCTGTTCGTCAGGTTTCGTTCAGTCGAAACCCCAATTTATTTTTTAACAACACATGATTATTGATAGAAAAAGATAAGCAACAGAACGTTACGTTTTAGTCTATGAAAATGTAGCTTATACGAAACTATGCATATAATTAAAGATGTTTTTAAAGTAAGAAAATTCTGGAAACTTTTAATTTATATTATGAAATTTCATACCATCACTTTAATTACAGAGAGACTGAATTCGCAACACCAGTGAGGTTGCCATACGCGAACGTAAACGATGCCTCGTTCAGGTTCTCGTCGGTGCCGCTGCCGCCGCTCACCACTGGCACCAAGTGGTTCCATGAACTGCCCGAGGAGTTCTTCAAGAAAGTCTTCAGGTAACATTCATATTAGACAAGTCTTTTAAAATAAGCTTCACAGACTGGGGGCAATTAGTGTGATTGATTGGGTGACATTGATAGGTGGACTTTTAGAAACACATTTTGTTATGTGAAAGAAGGACATAGTTATTGATTACTTAAGTTTAACGTGTATTATGAATATGATACATCTTGTTATGTGCATTTGCTTTATTTTTTAATTATTCTACACATTATATTTATGTAAAATTTATTCTTAATTACACATATGAATTTTACAAAAGCAAAAAGTGTGGCAAATGTGGGTCAGGCATATGTTATGTAAAAATTCATTTTCGTGTTTGTATAGTTCAATTATCTGTATATACTCATTATAAAGCCTAAAAATTCCCGTATATGCTTTGGGCGAAGGCAGGGCGGACCGCCAGTATTTAATTATATATAAGTATTAATATACGTATCATTGATAAATTTTCTTTTTCTTATTTATATATCTGAAACTAACATCTAAAGTTGTGTACAATTCCAGAAAGCCAAAGCCCATAGATCCAGAAGTATTGAAGACAATGAAAATGAAAGGACCTATTGGGTATGCACCTAACCCGGGAACAAGAAGGCGTAATGAGGTACAATCTTAGTGTGCTTTCTTAAAATTGTATTGTAAATATTGTCCTATATGTTTTTATTTAAATATGGAGTTCATTGAATAATAGGTTCAGCCATATAGAACAGTCTTCATGCGTGGAATTACAACATAATTATTTACTTTTTTATAAAAAATGGTGCTTAATTTTAGTACATTAACAATCGCATAGTCATACAAATTTTAGTGTTTCATGTGAATGTTATATTTAAAAGTTCTTGTTCAATCTATATGTGATGTACAGACACAAACAAGGCCCTTAATGCAACAAAAAATATATTCCAAACCAGGTATACCTACAGATGCGAAATTATTCTATTCAATCACGTTTTGTGTAATATTTTTTCAGTATCCATATATAGATGACAACATGGAAGATTTGCATCGATGCAGACTCCACGACACCACAGCTAATACCAAGCCCATTCCCAAGGAATATCAGAAGGTTACTTTAATAGTAGAATTAGTTTTTCTCAATTAAGAAATAAAATTACAACAGGTTGTGAATTTGGTTATAGATTACTGAGGCATTATGTATCTGGATGGTAGTGTAACGAAGATTTGTTAAGTATTATGACGACTAAATCCTATTTTAAACATGTATTATGGATCGCCTTTGATCATAGAATAATTCGAAATAAAACCTTTGTTTTGGACCTTAGTTTTAACTAATACTAGCGGTCCGCCCCGGCTTCGCCCGTGATATGTATATAGCCTATAGCCTTCCTCAATAAATGGGCTATCTAACACTGAAAGAATTTTTCAAATCGGACCAGGTGTTCCTGAGATCAGTGCGTTCAAACAAACGAACGAACGAACAAACAAACTCCTCAGTTTTATAATATTAGTATAGATTACAGGCATGTTACATTGGTTGAGAAAACTGAATCTATTAAATAATTAAGATTAAGAACCCGGAAGCCTAAAAATAAGTTTAAAAAATTACAATGCATTCGTTTTCTCATTCTAGTTGGAAATCAGATACAATAAAAACGAACCGAATGAAGAATTGGAGAACTGCAATAGAACCGGATTGCCGAGCATTGAAGCTACGTTGCCGAACTCGTACTGCAATCCTATGATACAGGTGATTTTTTGTTCATTTTTGAGAATATATAATATATATATACCTCAGATAGGAAGCTCAAATGACAATGTAATTATTTCATATAAATACAATATAGAATGAATTTGATTAATATTTTCATAGTTATCTTTTTTATTTGCCCGTTTTTAAAGTGTTCTATTAATTTTATAGAAGTATTTAACCTCTGAATAGTGAAATATAGTGAATTAAATATTTGAAAAAGGTGGTAACTAAGTATGTAACAAATTCATAATATTATTTTAGGCCTATTTAATTGCATAATATCTTTTATGTGAGATAATAAAAAATATCTTAACAGACTTCGAGATTTCAACTTAATTTTGCAATTTAAAAACTACTCAACCAATTTTGAAAAAGATTGATCACAAATAGCATGCGAATGCTACTGTGCTTCCTACGGTGAGTGGGGGAACCGGAGGCCCATTCCAGTCCTTTCCTTTATTCCCACCATTAATGCTTTCCCTATTCCTTATCCAATAAAGTTGACCACTTTTCCAAAAAAGAAGAAAAAAATGTTCTATATAAACAGTAAATATACTTAAAAATATTACTTTATTTCAGATCCTCTACAACATGCCACCATTGAAGTCGACGCTGATAGCTCATACTTGCGCCAAGGAGTTTTGTCTCACTTGTGAATTAGGTCTGTTGTTTAGTTCATTATTTTTTATACTCGTAGCTTTATATAAGAGATTCAAGCCCTTACTAAAAGAATAGGCAATTGGAATCTATCCATTAAATTATTATCACTATCACTTTGCTGCTATATATTTTAGTCTATGATAAATTATAGTTCGTATTTATTTTTCTTTTTTTTTCATTAAAAATGCCACGGATTTGTGCCATAATTTTTGTACATAATTTATTCTCGCTATTTCCTTCCTGTTTATGAATTATTTTATTTATTTTCTAATCGCTATTATGGTGATATGACACATATAACCAGCCCTATTTAATTTATTCTCCTAGTTGAAGTTTGCCGTTTGGTTTACTATTTTTTATATATTACACCCATTTCACTTTATCCTTCATTCGATTAACTTATCTAGAAGTTATCATTGTATTAAGACAGTATTTGTGTCCAAAGAATTAGTTAATTTTATGAATAAGCATATATTGTAATGTTATTACGTAGCTATAAATTACTAGTCATGTTTATTCCCCCTAGAAATATTAGATTTAATGATTTCACTAGAATTAATAATATCACAACCTCAGTATTACGTTATAAAATAATCACATATTATACTCAATATACGATGTCAATAAAACGAAATAATACAAATAAAAAAAGGCAAAAAAAAACAAATTAAAAACAAAAAAAAACGCTTGTTATGAGTTTCAATTATCTATTACGTATACGAGGCAAAAGCCTAATTATGTAATCAGTGTTAGCATAGACAAAACATGTATCCGAATTGAATTAACAAATATATCATGAACATTATAAGTGTTTTATTTACAAACATTTGGACAATTGTAAACAAAAGTAATTATTTTCATCCCTCATACTTACGTAAGCGGTTCAGAAAGTTCGTATTTTAAAGAATCTTCCAAACGAGAGAGAAAAAAATTGGCTTCCAAATTCAAAATTCAAATACTTAAAAGTTGATAAGATAGCTCATTTCATTTGAAATGATATCTTATTTTCATAAAGCATAAAGTATTAATAATTGTCGTTATGGCAAAGCGATTGCATTGTAATTTCCTTTTTACATACTTAAAATGCTTCTGCGATCACTTCTTCGAAAAAAATAAAAATGATTTTACTGCTCCATTATTTTCATGCGTCAATGTAGACAGTGTATAATCAAATAAGAAGCAATATATTCTCCTAAAATGCAATTCCTGTTTCTCTTCGGTATCTTCATTCGTTAATAAATAAAAAGAATCTTCAAATTGTACAATCGTGTGCTTCCTACACCCCCCCTTCAAGAGAAGATACGAAACATAATTATGTACTGGTCTAGTGTCGTTATTGATTCTTTCCAGGTTTCCTATTCCGAATGTTAGACACGTCTGGAGGAGCCCCGTGTCAAGCGAATAACTTCTTACGTGCGTTTCGCACTGTACCCGAAGCGGCCGCATTGGGACTTATACTCCCCGATCGAGGGAGCGATAGGAAAGTCGATCTTGTTGCCTTGATACAGGTAATGAAGTGTACACAGGCATGGAGGGTTTCGAAACGAAAGACAAGGATAGCACTAGTCTGTATTTTGCGTTAGGATTGATATTATATTGGACCTGGATTTTTTATACGTGTTAGTATTGGGGTCTTGGATGAGAGGCATTACGGGCAATAAAGGCAGGCAATGTGTTGTGTTATTAGGATAATACAGGCAAATTACTACAGGAAATATAATGTAGAAATGAAGCTACGAAGCATGTAGATTTACTAATGTAGTGTCAGAATATTTATAAATTCCATTCTTTTTTTTTTATTCTTGCGATGAAAAGCGAGATTGGTACGACGAAGTTATATTCTTGAATTAATGGGTGAATTAGGAGCAGTTTTGGATTGTCTTTTATGATGCACCATAAAGCTAGTGTCGGGGAAGGAAGATTAAAGTAATGATGTCGAATACCTCGATATTTTTTAATGGACTTATGTATTTCTTTATAAATTTGTCGTTTGCCTTCCTTAGGTTAGACTTAAAGATTAAGTATGCTTAGAGATCGTTAGTTACAGCTTAGATGCCTTTTCTTCGACCCGTTTGCTAAATATCGATACGTACCAATATTATAATCATTCTAAATAATTAGTTTTGTTATAACGATGGATGTATATAAAAATTATATAGAGCAGTCAGTGTCTTAAAAATTACTCTTTATGGTGATATCTACACAACCAAGCTGGCAATTCTACTCTATTCTCGGCCAAATCGATTTTTTTCCTTTATTGGAAACTCAATGCTTCTATGCACTTTTAGTAATGGTTAATCTATTTGGCTTTAATTAAGTATAACAGTTGAATCTTCATGATTTATGTAAATAACAAAATGTTCAATTGCATTGTAAATTTCAGAGTTGGAACAGATTTATTCTTCATCAAATACATTACGAGCTTCTGGAAACGCGTAAGAAAGAAAAGGAGTTAGCGATATTAGCCCAGAACGCGAGCCCACCAAAACCAGCGAGACTGAGAAATAGCTTGAAGAAGCAGATGAATGGACAATTTGAGGAGTACCAGTATACGGAGTTGGAGTTCCTTGGTCCTTCGGAATATGAGCACGAATATAGGAACGGATTGGACGAGAAGTGGAAAGATGTGAATGGTATTGATGAAGGTAATGTATATATTTATTTTTAATATTATTTTTAGGTGATATGGAAATGCTAAAAAGAAGCGTCTCTTTTTTTTAAGTATGTTTGACGATTTCTTCGCCCACTGTTGATCCTTGCTCAAAATGCTTTAAAAAATCCATTAAGTGACATATTTTCTATATTATATAGGAAGCGTTGGTAAGGATAATCTTCAGGGCTCAATGGACAAAGAACTGTCGAACCACACAAATTCCGAGAGAGAAGAGTCTGAAATTTCGAAGCTGTTCGCGATCGCACGACAACAGCTGAACAGATGCCTTAAGTGTAATAAGGAGGTATGCCGCTGTTTTATTTTACATTATAGGAGTATATAAAACGGGAACCCCCTTAAAAGCGGGAAATGCATTCGTAGAGGCGAGAGAGATGTCCATGGGCGGTGGTGATCGCTTACCATCAGGTGAACCACCAGCTCAGTTGTCCGCTATGACATAAAATATAAAAAAAGTCAGTGGCGTTTATATAAAAATGTGATGTGCAGGAAGAGCGCGAGTCCGTGGTGCTAGCGTGCGCGCTCCAGTACGCGTCGAGCCGCGACGGCGAGCGCACCGGCGGGTTCCTGGAGCTGGTGCGCGCCTCGCTGTGCGCGCGCCGCTCCACGCCCGCCTGGTGCGAGCGCTGCTCACGGTTCACGCCCACCACGCAGCGGGGGAGGCTCGTGAGGTGGGGCATCGTCACCATCTTTATCATCATCATCACGATTACCATCATTATCATCACCCTCACCCTCACTACTATTATCATCATCACAACCACCACCATCATATGCATCATAACCACCATCATAATCGTCATCACTACCACCACCATTATCATCATCTTCGCCACGTCCACCAATAACTTGTTATTATTTATTACATTTAATACCTGTAACGGTTTTGTTGGACACCCCAAAGATAAGGACGGACAAACGGAATAACAGGCAGAGTTGTTTTGTAAGATTGTGTTTTAATATGATAGGTATACCGGGAGTAAAAATAGAAGGAGAGAAAGAAATAAACATTTATAAAATTATGATAAATAATAGCAATTTCGAATTTATAAACTGATGTCAATTGATTAAGAACTATTCATAATTATTTTTATTGAATTTATTATATATTGTATTTTGCAGAAAGAAAAGCCCCTTGTTCCATTTAACAAGTCAAGTGGATGAATATTTACAAACAACTTTAACTTGATCCCTGTGCATTTCGGCTTTATAT